>NC_057934.1:7240918-7315918 GCF_018555375.3 Anguilla rostrata | reverse complement strand
GTTTGACAAAGACCGCTTTTAACGAATCAGATGAAAAAACCCTCGAGGGGTCTCTCAGGATGTGTTGAGTCACCGGACCACACTGATCTAAAGCTCGGTGGGTGAACACACACCGCACTGGAACGCACAGGGTTTGTGACGGCATGTGACATTCTTAGAAAATATCATGCATGGTTTCTCTCTCTCGTTCTCTCTCTCTGTGCCTCTCTCTCGCTCTCTCTCTGCCTCTCTCTCACTCTCTCTCTCTGTCTCTCTCTCACTCTCTCTCTCTGCCTCTCTCTCTCTCTCTCTCTGCCTCTCTCTCGCTCTCTCTCTCTGCCTCTCTCTCGCTCTCTCTCTCTGTGTCTCTCTCTCTCCCCCACCCCCCCTTTTCCCCGTACAGTAAATCAGTCAGGTACAGTGTGCGTTCTTAAAGGGGCGGCGCGCGTTTTAGCGCCCCTGTGCGCTGCCGCGCGCGGCTCGCTCTCCCTGGGGGAAGCGCTGATTTTCCTCAGAAAGGGGATGTGTGAGGTCACGCATGTGTGAAACTACATGTGGGCTGGCACCGCGATCTTTACTCCACTCCAGTGTGTTTTTCTGCACCTCTGCACCTTGAACTGATGCACTTGTTGTACGTCGCTCTGGATAAGAGCGTCTGCTGAATGCCTGTAATGTAATGTAGTGTAATGTGAGGGTGCACATCTGGGGGGGGGGTCGTGCTCGGGCAGGCTCTCGGGCTGCTGGTCGGTTACTCATTAATCCCCCACGTGATCGGAGCGGGGTGAAAATGAAACTGGGTTACGCCAGCCTAACCTCCACCCTCTGCAGCCAGCGTACGCGTTGTTGGTAAAGTCGGCTGCTGTTCGGAAGCCGTCGGTTGAAAGAGATGTTGAAGCGAGGCGGGCTGTTCGTGGGGCAGGAGGGGAGACGGTGAAACGGCACTGCGTTTTTTGCCAACCGGTAGCTTCTGTTTACAGGTAATGCCGTTTGTGTCATTTACCTCACTGCATCGCTGTCCAGTACACAAAATGCACCCGGGCATTGCTTTCTTAACTTGGTTTGACATGCTGCATTAGTGACTACGTGCTGGAAGATGTATCTGTTGGCTAATTTGCAAATTAATTTAATTCTGGTTTGTTTCTGCTTGTTTTTCTCCTGTCCTTTTGTATCACACTGTATTTCGGTTCAGTAAAGTATTTGTACAGTTCAGCAGCCATGGCAGGTTAATCGGTGGTCATTAACATTTATGGTTTTCATGAGTTTTTTTTATGGTCTTAATGTCTGATGGGTAATGTAGTTTTCCAGAGCAGAAATGTAGTTTTCACATGGATTTTCAGACTCTCAGTGACATAAAAGGCCATGGCTATATTGCTGTAAACACAAACTGTTTGTGCTGTTATTTATGTTAAGTGGTGTACCAGAATGAGTCAGCTTTGGTTATAGCCGCCTCTGAAATGCACGTAAACCCTGCTTGGAAAAAGTCGTGATGTTGAGAAGTGATTCTTCGGCGATCACATGTGCACCCCACAACATTGCCACAGACACCGCTGGCATCATTAACACTGACAACTTCCTTTCACGCTTATGTAAATGTAGCTTAGATTCTGTGTTATAAGTCATATTTATAGGCAGTAGGCACTGTAAATGCATACTGAAAATTCTTGTATTTTAGCCTCCTAAACTGACAGATCGTGAGATTCCCTGGTCTTTGCACCCGAGCCTGCAGTTTTGCTCATGTCAGGCCGTGATTATTCTGCGGCCTGTACTTATAGTCTGGGAAATTTAACCCTGTTATTAGTCAAACAAAGAATCCATCTCCACTCCTTAGTTCCCACATTTAAATAGTGACAGTTTGGCTCTTTAGCTGAACCAGGAACAGTTGGTCTCCCTAGTGATGTGCAGGTCACTGTCTTTGTCTGAAATTACGCTACCTGAACAGATCTACTGATACCTACCAACTGACTGTGTCAGTTCATTAGTCCTGCTTGTGTCAGTGTTAGCCAGGCCTGGAACACCCCTTTGATCTGTCCTCGTGCCCTCAGAACATTGTGTCATCACTTCCCTGAACAAACTCTGCCTGGCCGTGGTAGTCTGGTTGCCTCCGCCCCCTCCGCCCCCACCCCACCCCCCCCTCGAGCCACACTTCCTGAACTTCCCGTTTTTCATCGTTGTCTGGGTAAAATGCGCCGCCTCAAACTGTCAGGATGGCGCAATCGCACCCCGCATTCCGGCACCAGCCCTCCGTACCGAAACCCTTCGGAGTGTCATCCGCTGCCCGTCGCTACGGTTACGAGTGAGTTCTGAAGCAGGGTTATGAATATCTTACAGATCATCGAGTGATGGTCTGTGTGGTGCAATATAACTTTAACCGTGCGTAAATTCATTGTGGGGGGAGGGGGGTGGGGGGGGGTGAGAGAGTGCAAGAGTGAGAGAGACAGACCGAGCGAGCAAGTGACCACGAGAGCAAGAGAGCGTGGTGTGTGTGCCTGTCACCCTTCATATGTCACTGCTTATAAGAATATCCCCAAAAACTAGTTGGAGTCTCCAGGTTGCTCCTGTTAGGGTGGGGGGTGGGGGAGGGAGGGGAGTTGGTGGTCTGACACAGATTGGTGATTGGCGGTTTGGCGGTTGCCGTGACGCAGGTGGAACACGGCGCTCTGTGAATAATGCAGGAGCGCGGTGGTGGAAACTGTCTCTAATCCCTCCCGGAACGGGGAGTATCAGATGATGTGCCGTGGACTTGCGCCAAACCGGCGGGCCGGTGGACTTCGGCAGGTCAGGGCGAGCGAGCGAGCGAGCGGTGAGAGAGGGGAGAGAGCAGGCTGCTTTACAGCCATTATGAGTCATCAGTGAGAGGGAAACACGCTTAATGTCCCACAGGAGGCTTTCTCACTTCTCATTTCAGCTCTCCTGCTGTACTACATGTGGCCTGTAGGGGGTAAAATAGTCACTGGCTCTCCTGTAGTACTGTGTGGCCTGTAGGTTGTGAAATAGTCACTGGCTCTCCTGTTGTACTGTGTAGCCTGTAGGGTATAAAATAGTCCCTGGCCCTCCTGTAGTACTGTGTGTGGCCTGTAGGGGGTAAAATAGTCCCTGGCCCTCCTGTAGTGCTGTGTGTGGCCTGTAGGGGGTAAAATAGTCCCTGGCCCTCCTGTAGTGCTGTGTGTGGCCTGTAGGGGGTTAAATTGTCAGTGGCTCTCCTGTAGTACTGTGTGGCCTGTAGGGGGTAACTAAATAAACACCTGCTGTCAAAGCTGAGACAAACATCAAAGCAAGGGGATCAAACCCTTTCACCTGCCTGATTTTATTTTCCTTATTAGTGGGTGTGGATTTTTTCCCTAACCCATGAATCGAAAAAGGTTGTAATTTTGTAACACTAGCCCCCCCTCTTTGATCTTTAGAGGCCTGACAATGAAAAGCAAAAAAAGAAAGAACAAACCTCAAAAATATGTTCCGTTATGTCACGGATGAAGAATGAATAAATGAACGAGTGAATGAATTATGCTCAACAGACTGAATGAATGAGTGGATGAATGAATGAAAGTATAAGAGAGTGAGGAATCGTTGCCGTGGCACTGGGAAGGGGCGGAGCAGACAGCCGGGCGGTGTCATTGGCCGTAGTGCGATCCCCAGCGGGGGCCCCTACAGCAGCTTAAGGCGGGAGGGGGCCTGGGCCAATGGCCAGCTCCGGGGGCCGGCCCCCCACGTGACATCACATGCTTCCACGTGATGCGCCGGTCGGCTCCAAATCCGGGAAGCTTCCATTTTAAATTCCCCGTTCTAATGGAATTTGCGCCGCGGAACAGAAACGCCAGTCATTAGCGGGAGCGCTGGGAAGCCGCCGCGCTAATCCCGGGAAGCTCCGCCCCCCGGGGAGGGACAGGCGCCGCGCGCCGGGACAGGAAGGAGGAGGGGGGGGGAGAAGGAGTTCCGACGTCCGAAGGTCCTGCCGTTCCGGAGATAAATGATTAGTTTGGCTTTGCGGCTTGAAGTCGAAGGTAGGAGTGTTGAGAGTGCGTGAGTGTGTGTGAGAGTGTGTGGTGAGTGAGTGAGTGAGTGTGTAAAGCGTGTGCGTATGTGTATGTGCATGTGCAGGTGTCTATGTGTGTGTGTTTATGTGCGTAAGCGAGTGTGTGTATACACATGCTGTTGCCTCACGCCGCTCATTGACCTGAGAGAGAGAAAGCGCTCTTTCGTGTGCCGTAGATCACGGCGCGGTGAACCTTCATTTGAGAGGAAATGACATCACTCGCTGTTGCCATTGTGATTCACACAAGGGAGCCGCGAAGCTCAGCCAATCAATCTTTACACTCCTTAAATTAAACATTTTAGCACTGTACTTCAAGCTCAGCGTGTTTGGCTGAAACAAGTGTAGTGTTATACTAGAACTGTGACTGGAATTGAATTTAAGAGGGAGGAAGAATTCTATAACGCAGGTTGAGTTATTGGTGTAATATTGAGAATTTGCCCTGGGGTTGTGTTCAGTGTTTACGAACTGGGACCCTTACTATGTTATACCTTACCCTGCGGCGCCAGTGTTCAGTGCGAAATGCAATTCTAGTAAACGGGTACAGCAGAAAAACATCATCGGTTCTAAAGTACCACAGTTTTTTTGGCTGTTGCTGCTGTTTATGGACTCCGGTGAAGCGTAATAGTCATACAGTTCACACCTCAACAGGGAACTTAATATGTAAATATGGAGTGTGTGTTAAAAAAAAAAAAAGGTCAATGATGTGTATCATGTATAAGCTGTGTGAGTCACTCTTGATGAGGGTGTCTTCAGTAGGAAGAATTTCGTAATATTGGCTAGTGGTATTGGCTCTCGCTAACTGACTATCTGCTTCACCATCGGTCGTGTAGCGTAGCACTTCTAGGACATCCTAGGCTGCCTGTGTGTAAAGCACAGTGACATTCTTTCTCTTCCCTCCTTTTTAAATCTTATTACGTAACCGCAAATCTCTCCACCAAGGGTTATTCACTTAAGCTCTCAGGATATTTTATACAACTCCACCTCTTTTTTTTCTTTTTCTTTTTTCCCTTTTTTTTTTAACGTTGACGGCGTAATTGGTTTACTGTAGCTTTCAGCGAACACGTGACCGGGAGGACTGAAGTTGAGTTAAATCCAGGACCGGCCATCACGCCTCCCGCATTATTTTCATCTGTAGCACCAGACTGTTTTCGGCCATAATATTTCACAACAGCGTTTCCCTGATTTGCGGAGGTCTAATGCCTTCTACAACAACTAAATGTGAACAAAGTATCTGACTGATAATCACAATTTTTTTTTTTTTTAGTTTTTACACGTGGGACTGCTGGTTTGGTCCACCGGTGTCCAGTGTTATCCAAAAAAAAATGGATGATGAAGGTGGTTGAAGGTTTTTGTTCTAGTCCAGCACTAGGACACCAGGTTTTTACTTATCAAGGTCTTGATTGAAGACTATGATCAGTTAATTAATCGAGTGTCTGAGTGCTGGCCTAAAAACAGAAGCCTGCATCCACACCAGTCTTTGTCAGATAAGATCGGACACCCCTGGCTCTGGAGATTACAGTTTAGGTCTCTCCAGTACTAAAGGGCCCAGGTGTGTGTGGAATTTTGGTGAGTTTCCGCTCTTTATTCAAACTCACCGGCTAGCTGAAGAATCCAAACGCTCCGTTTCCACGGTTCGTTCTGACTGCTGACCGAAAGGAGACCAGTAAAGCCAGAGGTCGGGCAGGACGTGAGTTTGCCACGCCTGGCCTAGACTGAGCGTGCCCAGTTCGCCTCTGCTGCGAAGCGGGAGACAGCAGATGCTCGGTCTACGATGACAGAACTGGCTGTTGAGTGACATCATCATCCGGTTTTATAATTATCCAATCAGATTTGACGGGAGGGAAGCATGCAGTAACGCACAGTGGAGTACAGTGCAGTCCGTGTGCCTCCAGCTGCATGTTACACGGGAGAAATCAGATAGCGGTGGGCTGGTAATGTAAGTATATTGAGTGGGACAGATAAGGCTTGATAGTGAGATAATGTAGACGGGGACTCAAGGGGAAAAACACACCGTTTAAGGAGAGGAACAGCGTTGCAGAGAAGGCATTTACGCTGTTTTCCCGAACTTTTAAGGAGGAAGTCTAAGCTGTCAAGACAGGTTTGCTTTCGGTTTCTTATTTAGGAAGTTGTGGCAGCAATCCAGCGCTCAGTGCTGTGTACATGCAGGAAATCAGGCTGGTGTTTTTAAGCCAAGGCCGGACTACAGGTTTATTATCCATCGCTGTATCCCCTACTGTAAAATCCTAATGTACAAATGTTCAATATTGAAAATTGGTTATAATAAATTCACACTACAGTGATTGTTTCCATATTTTGTATTATCAAGTTACACTGTATTTTATCCTTTTGTCCTATGCAGGAAATGGAGACCTACATACATGTCGTATGTGTATTTACACACACACACACACACACACACAGACACACACATACTACCACACTTTTGTGACTCACTAAGACAGTACATTTGTGTGTAATGTCTTACTGAGTCACTCCGCTCTCTGTCAGTCTGTCTGTGCCCTCAGTGTATCTCTTGCCAGTCAGTTTGTCTGTACGTCCCTCAGTAAGTCTCTCCCCCCTCTCTGTCCCCCCGGCAGCTCCGATATGAGCGGGGCCAGTAACACGCTCGCGCGGGAGTTCCTGACGGACGTGCACCAGCTGTGCAGCGCGGTGGCGCAGCGCGCCGAGGAAGAGGAGGAGGAAGAGGAGAGCCACATGCTGGTGCTGGGGGAGTACCTGGTGAAGGGCCAGGGATACCTGCTCCTCAGCACGCTGGAGTCCGTCATAGACCAGGTGGGACTCCTGCACACACGCACACACACACACACACACGGACACGCTCTGACTTGCACCGATACACACACTCACACACCTCTGTTTGCTTTCCAGATCGTGCCCCCCTCCCCTCCCCTCCCCCTCCTCGTTTGGGGGGTCTCATGATGACACCCCCCCCCCTTATTTGCTTTTAATTCACACGTGGGAGGGAGGGGTTCTCCCCCTGGTGTAGAATGCAGGGAGTGGGGGGGGGGGTATTTATGGAGGAGCGGTCAGTACACACTCCTCACACCCTTAGTGCTCACAGTGGCTGTGGGACAGAGCCCGTGCTGTTGGGAATAGCTTTGTTTTATTTTGTTTTGTTGCATTTTCCCCCTGAGACAGGCTCAGGTAAGCAGGCCAGTTGTGACGGGATGGGATGGGGGGGGGGGGGGTGATTTTTGGGAGAGCTGGTAAGATAAGCTGAGGCTATGTTTGTATTTGTAGAGCTCTGAAGTAGATTCTTTCTCTCTCTTCTCTCCTTCTCACACTCTTTCACTCTTATTCTCTCACTCGCTCTCTGTCTCTGTCTCTCTTGCTGTGGTTCCAGTGGTTCAGGGAAAAGTTTACCTTTTTTCATTGTTCATTTTCGGCCCCAAACATAAAGTGAGGAAGAAGTCTGTGCAGGTTCTGTTGAGTTTCCTGTCAGGACTGGCCAAACTGGCAATTTGGAAAGCAGGAAAAGAACTGCATTCAGGGTCTAGCATCAGTGGACCCTGTGATGATGCTGGCACAGATGCTGGAAGCTAGACTCAGGATTTAACATGCCTACTATAGTGTGATTGGTAAACCAGAGGCTTTTTTTTGCTTATTTGGGGCATAGGTAATTGGTACAGTTCAATATTTGCTGTGTTTTTCGTTTTGACTGTTTTATTTATTTAAATTATTTTTTTCATTTGGGAGTGCTGGTTGTAATTTCTGAGTGTTCTTTTTATGTGCACAAGTTAATTAATCCTTCATTAAAGGTGTTTTTAAATTCACATTCTCTCCCTCCTTCTCTCTCATGTGTAGGAGCTGACCTGCAGAGAGGAGCTGCTCACGCTGCTGCTGTCCCTCTTGCCGCTGGTCTGGAGAATACCTGTGCAGGAGGAGAGAGCGCCAGGTGAGAACGGACACACGTGCACACACACACACACACACACACACACACACACACGCCCGCTCTGTTTAACGTGATTTCTGTGCTGCCGAAGGTAACTGCGTTAGTCATGGGCTGAATCATCTGTGGCCCCACATTCCCGCTCGTATCACTTTTCCCTGTTCCCGTCCGAAATATCGAGCTCCCCCCTGACCAGCTTTCTTGTTCACCTGCCAGTGTGACGGCACTTTTTCACTCACTTGTTGTTTTAGTTCATTACCGAGAACATCGGCCTTTGAATCATTCATACGTTGACAGTTAGCGTTTTACATTGACAGTTAGCATTTTACGTTGACAGTTAGCGTTTTACGTTGATAATTAGAGTTTTACGTTGACAGTTAGAGTTTTACGTTGACAGTTAGCGTTTTATGTTGACAGTCAGTGTTTTTTTTACATTGACAGTTAGCGTTTCCGGCAGTTTCCCCTTCACCGTCCCTCCAGGGGGGGTCGTCTCTGTCGTCTTCGTTCCGCCTCGGGTGACGTTGAGGTTGACTGACAGCTGTCAGGATCCACGGCCCGGTCCTCCGCCGTGGAGACGAAACCGATCCGGTTACCGCCCGCCGACCTCGCGGCTTCGCAGACCTTCTCCGGGACGGTCGCTTAGGAGCAGCGCGGCGGCGTCGTAGCGTTATCTCACCTGATAATCTTTACCGGCCTTAAAGATTAAAGCCTCAGCCGTCACCAGAAATCTGAGGGGCCGTAGAACATTATTGCTGGCGTGGCGTGGATTTAAACTGCTCGTTAGCGCGTTGCTAATGCTCTAAAAAATAGTTTAAAAAGTTATTTTTGATACACATTTTTTTTGGTATTTGATTTGATTTGTTCATGGCCTTCGTTTATTTGTACTTTACAGACAGATGAATGAACATCATTTCTCACAATATTGTCAAGATACCTGTTATACGCGTTCTGATCGTGGATAATAATGTGCGGTTATCTCTGTAGTCGAAGGGCGATGTAAGTATAAGCTCGCTCACCCAAAGCTGACCTGTGGGAAGGTTTTATTTGATGTTGCTTTGTTGAGAATTAAAAACAGTACGAACAGTATGAGGAAGTCAGAACTTTCAGTTCTGTTGTGTTCATGTGTGCTGTTTCTGTTGGGACATTGTCATCACCGCCATGTACCCTTTATTCCTATAGATTTTCTCGGAAAAAAAAAATATATTTTTCGTCCTGTGACAAGAGACGTCCTAAGATTAACCCTGTTGCAGTTTTTTCGGACAATTAGCGAAGCTAATTGGCGCGTGTGTTTGGAGGACAGCATCGATCGGTTTTCGTTTCCTGTACAGCTCGTCACAGGCCGCCGCAGATCGAGCTTAAAGACTAACGCAGCGCCGTTCCTTGATCACGGCTTTTGGGGAATTTTACCCGCCCTATAGGGGCGACATAGCTCAGGAGGTAAGACCGATTGTCTGGCAGTCGGAGGGTCGTTCAACCCGCCTGGCGTGTCAAGTCTTGAGCAGACACCTAACCCCTAACTGCTCTGGCGAATGAGAGGCATCAATTGTAAAGCGCTTTGGATAAAAGCGCTATATAAATGCAGTCCATTTACCAGTCCATTTCGCCCCTGCTTGTCCCTCTGCAGTCGCTGCCGTGTTTCTGCAGCAGCTCTCTCTCCCCCAGCTGTCATTTTTACCCTCTGCGCGCTCGCGCGGGGTCGCGGGGTCGCGATGAGTCGCTGTTGGCGGTCGACCCTCGGTCGCTGGCGGCGGTAACTGACCCTCGCGTTCGCGCGGGCCGTTTAGTGGGCGCTCACTAATCCCCCCTGACGGGAACATCGTACATTTCTGCGTAATTGGTTTCCATATTTAAACGCTGATTCAGCCCCGGGCGTTACCAGACCTGGGGCAGGGTGTTCCACAGGAGGGGAGCAGCGGGGAGGCATGTTTACCACGCTTAACGATCAGAGTCAGGAAAACATAATTAAAACATTAATTAATATTAATTATCGTAGCTAAATTTGTCTTCGGTCGCCCGTAATAAATGAAATAACATCTCAGCTTTAAGGCACAGGGACACTGTGATCCAGGCTGTTTGTTTTGTTCATTTGATAATTATTATATGAAAAACACATTACGTCTGAACATAGTAGCCTGTTTAGTATTGGGGTAAAAGAAAGTTTATGGAAAAAATCATGACGGATTATACAAGTAAGTGATTTCTCTTGTGGATGTATAATCGTAGTGAAGGTTTTCTGTGGGTCTCAGTGCACAGCAATCCGTATTCCTGTCCTCTGTAGCCTCTTCGCTGTGTATGTCCTGATGTGTTCTGTTTGTTTTTTGGGCAGATTTCACATTGCCTCTGATCGCCGACGTCTTCTTCATCCGCGAGGGCAGGGGAGTGCCTCCCATAAGACCGGGGCAGGAGAGGGAGGCCTCCGACGCACAGGATGCTGGGAAACGTAGTTCGGGCAGCTGGAAGGCTCGGCGGCAGCGGCGGGCGGCCCAGCGCTACTCCGTGAGAGATGCGCGCAGGTCCCAGCTCTCCACCTCCGACTCGGACGCCAACTCCGACGACAAGTCCGGCGGCCCCGGCGCGAAGCACCGCCGCTCGCACGGCCCGGCGAACGTCCCGGCCAACTGCCACCAACCCACGCCGCCCGCCGCCGCCGCCGCCGCCTCCACCGACGCCATGAGCGCCCTGGAGAGGGCCGAGCCGCAGCCCCGCCCCCCGCGGCTCTTCGGCGGCCCCCAGGGGCCCGGCTCCTCGTCCCACGCGGAGGCCCCCGGCGAACCCGCCGCCCTCTCGGCCGTGGTGCGCTCCGACAACTCGCCCTTTGACCTCTGCCGCGTGCTGCTGTCCCTGCTGGAGAAGGTGTGCAAGTTCGACACGGCGCTCAACCACAACCCGGGGCTGGCCGTGGGCGTGGTGCCCGTGCTCACCGAGATGCTGACCGAATTCGGGGACTGCTGCGGGCCGGGGGGCGGGGCCGGGGGCGGGGCCGTGGACCTGGCCCGCGGCTGGACGGAGGAGCCCGTCGCCCTGGTCCAGCGGATGCTCCTGCGCTCCGTGCTGCACCTGATGTCCCTGGGCGTCGGCCAGGGGGAGGCGCTGCCGGACCACCTGCGGCAGAACCTGGCGGACCTGCTGCGGGCCACCCTGAAGATCCGCAGCGGCCTGGAGCGGCAGGCCGACCCCTTCGCCCCGCGGCCCAAACGGACCGTGCAGGAGGTGCGGGACGACTTCTCCTTCTCCCGGAGGCTCCACCGCGCCCTCCTGCTGCCGGAGCTCCTGGAGGGGGTCCTGCGGGTCCTGCTGGGGTGCCTCCAGGCCTCCGCGCCCAACCCCTTCTTCCTGGGCCAGGCGGTGGAGCTGGTGCAGGAGTTCGTCCGCCACCGCGGGCTGGAGCTGCTGGAGGCGGCCGTGCTGGGCCTGGAGGCCCCCGGGGGCCCCCGGGACACGGCGGTGGAGGCCCAGGCCGGGGACCGGGCCCGGGCGCTGGTGGGCGGGGTGGTGCGCATCGTCAGCGCGGTGAAGAAGGCCAAGGCGGAGCAGCTGCACCAGTCGGTGTGCGCGCGGCGGCGCCACCGCCGCTGCCAGTACTCCCACTTCCTGCACCACCACCGCGACCTCTCGGGCCTGCCCGTCTCCGCCTTCCGCCGGGCCTCCCGCCGCAACCCCTTCGAGGACGAGGAGGGCGAGGGGGCGGAGGAAGAGGAGGAGGGGACGCCGTACCCCGAGCGCTGCTGCTGCCTGGCGGCCTGCTGCCACCGCTGCCTGCGCCTCCTCCAGCGCCTCCCCGCCGGGGGGCCCGCCTCCCTGGAGATCCTGGCGGGCCTGCAGGCGGTGGGGGTGTGCTGCTGCATGGACCCCCGCTGGGTGGTGGGGCCCCTGCTCTCCGCGTTTCGGGCCCCGGGCCTGCGCCCCTACCAGGCCCACGTGCTGGCCGTCCTGTCCCGGCTCGTCCTGGAGCAGCTGGGCGGCGGGCAGCTCTCCGAAAGGGCCCGGCAGGCCGCCTGCAACATCTGCTCCGTGGACAGCGGCAGCCTGCTCCCCGGCCTGAGGGAGGCGCTGGGGGGCGTCGCCGGCCCTGCCCCCTCCCCCTCCCCCTCCTCTCTGGGCCCCGCCTGCCGAGGCCCGGCCCAGGGCGTGCTGGCCGACCGGGAGGCGGACGACGCCCTGTGGAAGTGGGAGGCGCTGCGGGCGTACCAGGAGCTGGCGTTTGGGGAGGACCCGCAGCTCGCCCTGCAGACGGCCGGGCACGTGTGCCAGCTGGTCGTCCGGGGCAACGCGGCGGTGCAGTGGCAGCTGTACGCCCACGTCTTCGGGCCTGCCCTGCAGAGGGGCGTCGACCTGGCCCACTGCGCCCACGAGCTGGGCGGCTCCGCCCCGCCCCCCGCCCAGGCCCTGCCCGTGGAGGTGCTGCAGGTGTACCTGCAGACCCTACCTGCGCTGCTCAAGTCCAGGTGAGCTCTCCTCTCCTGTCCTCTCCTCTCCTCTCTTTATGTTTCTGTGTGTGGCTTTTGGTTGTGTTTTTAGTGATTTTTTTTTCTTTGTGTTTCTATTGATTTTTGCTCTTAGAGTTTACTTGTTAAATGTTTAATAATAAATTGTCTCTTTTAAGTGTTAACATAAAGAGGGAAGCAGGTCAAATGTCTCCTCTCTTCTCTCCTCACCTTCCCTCCCTGAATTGAATTGAAAAAAACCGAAACCTTGATTTGCAGAACGTGATTATGTCCGGCATAACTCCATCCTTTCGCAGTCCTGTCTGATTATATTGATTAGGCTTTTCACAGTAACATTGGCTGGGATTGCTTTAGAGGACGACCCGTTGAAATGGCGGGAGTTATGGCGGGTACTATCGACACGGTCCCGTTACATAATTAAACTGCCGGCTGGTCTCGGCCCTGATCGATAGTGAACACGGAGGCCATTAATTGTGAGGAGGAGGAGACCCGTCTGCTTGTTCATAGAGGGCTGCTTCGATTTCCGCTACAGTCAGGTAGAATGGGGTCAGTTCCGTTTGAATTCACGGATCGAAAAAAAAATGCCCTTAATGTTCTATGAGCATCTTTCACTTAAATAAATAACCCGAAATTCAATTTATTTATTTCTGGGCTGACCGATTTTTAAATGGAATGTTGTCTCATTACGACATTCAGTCCTGGTTTGGCCCACGCGTGTTTGTGTGAACATATGCTCTCCGGGAGGGGAGAGAAATCTATTCTGTGTGCTGCTTATTGCTGGAATGTGCTCTTAGAACATATTGGCAATATATAAAAAAAACTGGTTGTTTCTGCCAGAGACAAAGGTGGTTTCCTTCCCCTTTCCAAAGGGAGAAAGAGCTGACGCAGGGATGAGTGTAGTTGAGGTGTGAAGATTCGGTGTGTAGTTGCAGTGTGTGGTTGCGGTATGTGGCTGCGGTGTGTAGCTAGCTGTGGTGTGTAGCTGCGTGGTGGAATGAAGGAGCTCTGGAATTAGGTCACGTTTACACTCACCTCCGTGAAACCTTGTTATCTCGTTAAAAGAGTCCTCTGTGCCTCACAGGGTTTGTTCTAGGCATCATCAGTTCACTGACACACTGCTTGTGTCACACTGGCTTTCTGTTTTTAACTTATCTTTTCACCGTCTTGTCACCGTCGTTTATCATTTATTTTTCCTTGTCAGTCTTGTCTTCCTATTCTTTTATTTGGACTACTCTATTATTTTGATTATGTGTTCTTTTATTTGGACTGATCTATTATTGGGACTTGGTGTTATTTTATTTTGAGCATTCAGATTCTGTTTGTAAGCTCGCGCCAGTAGCGTGATTTCACTCACACCGTAAACGGCAGCAGTCCTCGTGCCCCGCTCTCCACTGTTAGCGCAGCTCATTTCACGAGCCTGTCCGTTGTGAATGCTTCGCATCCGCCAGCTCGACTGTGACCGTGGCGTGCCCTCGCGTTTTATGCGATTAAAATGTGTGTTTTGTGTTTGAATGCGTTAAGGTCTTTCTCTCCCGGAGCCTCCGGGCTCGCGTGCCTTATAAAGCCTATGGAGTTACGATTATAGTATTCCAACTTTCCCTCCCACAAACGCCGTGGTTAACGTAATTCTGTGCGCCGTTAATCGAAAGCCGCGGCAGCCGGTGAAATTCAGTCAGGGAGCCAAGCGCTAAGCTGGCTAACTTCGCGGAGAATTGTGCGCAAAAGCGCTCACCCGGTGGCAGAAAGGTCTGGCTCGTTGCCATCTGCTTACTACTATGAGCTCAAGGGCTCCAGTCAGGTGATTCTCACTGTATGCTGCAGGTGACATTCCTTTGGCTTGTAGTCTACTACTGTGTGTTTAACGAAGGCAGATTTGGCCAATATATACATTGGTGTGGTCTAGGTGTGGATCACAGTGGTGTAGGTGTACAATAAGTGGTATGCACGTTGCCGAGGTCTGTGCATAGATCACAGTGGTGTGTGTGTGTAGATTACAGTGGTCTGTGTGTAGAATGCAGTGGTATGTACATATGTTGCAGAGGTATGTGCATAGATTGCAGTGGTGTATGTGTGTGTGTGTGTGTAGATGACATTGGTCTGTGTTTAGAATGCATTGTTCTGTGTGTTGAATTTGTTCCTAGGGAGGAAGTGTAGCATAATGGTTGGGGAACTGGGCTTGGTAATGGAGTGCATGCAGGACTGATTCCCAAGTGGGGCACTACTGCTGTACTCCTGAGCAGAGCAGTAAATATCCAGCTGTATAAATGTATTGTATTAATAAAATGAAAGCAAGCCATGCCAGTCTCTCTGGAAAAGACCGTCCATTGAATTGCTAAATGTAAAGGTAAAGGATTGCAGTGGGTGTGTGTATTAATTGCAGTGGGCATGTTTATTAATTGTTGTGTGTGTGTTGTTAATTGCAGCGGGCGTGTTTATTGATTTTTGTGTATGTGTGTGTGTGTGTGTTGTTAATTGCAGTGGGCGTCTTTATTGATTGCTGTGGGCGTGTTTACTAATTGTAGTGGGTGTGATTAATTGCAATGGGAGTGTTTATTAATTGCGGTGGGAGTGTTTATTAATTTCTGCAGGTATGTTTATTGATTGCTGTGCTGTTTCGGGTTGTGTGAGTGGTGCGGTTTCTCTGTGTTCCCACAGGCTGATCCGGGACCTGTTCCTCAGCTGTAACGGGCTGAACCAGGTGACCGAGCTGATGCACCTGGACCAGGTGCGCTCGTCCGCGCTGAAGGTGTTCGAGACGCTGATCCTCAGCCTGGGGGCGGAGCAAGGGCCGGAGGGGGAGGAGCCCGAGGCGGAGCTGGACTCGGGGACCCGGGGGACCGGGGAGGGCCCGCAGAGCCTCAGCAAGTTCTACGAGGGCCTGAAGGAGGCCTGCCCGAGGCAGAGGGGCTGCAAATCCGGGGCGGGGCACGGCAGGGGCGGGGCCGGGGCCCACCTGAACGCCATCAACCTCTTCCTGTGCGTGGCCTTCCTGTGCGTGAGCAAGGAGGCGGACTCGGACCGCGACTCGGCCAACGACTCGGAGGACACCTCGGGCTACGACAGCACGGCCAGCGAGCCGCTGGGAGCGCGGCTGCCCCGCCTCTCGCCCGACAGCGTGGCCCTGCCCTCGCGGGAGCAGGTGCGCCGGGCCGCCGACGTCTGGGCCGTCTGCCGGGGCATCTACCTCTCCAGCGCCGTCTTCCAGCGGCAGTTCCACAAGCTGGGCGGCCTGGAGGCCTGCTCCCGGCTGCTGGCCATGGTCATCCAGATGCTGGCCTCCAAGACCAAGGAGGGAAAGGGGAAGAAGAAGAGGGAGGCGAAGGGGAGACCGGCGGGGCCGGCGCACCACGACCCCCCCGGCCTCGATCCGGCGCCGGGCCAGGGCGAGGCAGACCCTCCGGAGCCCAGGGGAAAAGACCCGGCCAGGAGGCTGGAGGAGGAGTGGCCTCTGCAGAGCATCCGGCTCCTGGAGGCCCTGCTGTCAATCTGCCTGCACAGCTCCGCCTCCAGCCTGCAGAGCGTCGACCCTCAGCTCTCCTTCCAGGTACCGCCCATCAGCTGCCAGCTAATTAAAAACCCTTTAAAGAGTAGATTCTTTGGAATGTTTCTTCAAAATTCTAAGTCAGTGTTCTAGAACTCCATTGCTTTCTGATACCATTTGTGATTGTTACATCAGCATTAGAATGTTCAGTCAGGAACATTCTAATAACTTATTTGAGATCTTGTACTTTAAAGGGTTAAGTACCCCTGACTGTCCTAACTATTTCACTGGGCCGGCCAGCAGAGGATGGGCTCCCCCCTTCCCCCTATAGCCAGGTTCCTCTGGAGATTTCTTCCCATTGTGGAGTTTTTTAAATTTATTTTTTAACCTCAGTTGCTCGTTTTTTTTGGTGGTTCAGTCCAGTTTTTTTCTGGTCCAATTTTCTTTTGTATTACCACTGTAAAGCGTCTTTGTGACAGTGCCTTTGTGAAAAGCGCTACACGACTAAACTTGAATTGAGTTGAATGACCCTTCACTTTGTAACTTTGGGGTTGTTTTTTTGTTTGTTTTGTCCCCTGCCCTTCAAGTTAACCACAAAACACACATTTTCAGTAGCTGAATGCTTCTATTTCGCTTTTCTTTTTGGCTGAACCACTCTCTTCCCCTCAGCTTTGTTAGAGAGTGATAGCTCTTGATATGTGTGTGCTCATCACAATCCCAAGTTCCTCCGCCACTGTTTGTGATGTTTTCGGTTTGAAAAATGTGTTATTTCCTTATTAATCAGAAAGAATCACATTGCTGATCGCACACGGGTGGCTGTTTACTTGGTTCCTTTAAACCGCAGAACAAAACAAATGTGACTTTTAAGGGGGTTGAGGTTATCCAATGTTTACCAGCTTTTCAAAAATGGCTTCCTTTTTATTCTTCCTTGTGTTTTGTTTTCGCTGCAAGCTTGTGATAGTGCTGCTAATGCACCAAGCTGCGTTATTTATTCTATTTCAACTGGTCCAAAGCTTAAAACCACTCTCAAAAGCTGAAGATCTCTCCTCAAAACGCATCTTTAGTTTTCAGAATATGCGCTTGCTCCCCGGGGTAGTTGGGTAGTTTTTTTTTGCGACGGGCCGTTGCATGGCTGGTTTGTGTGATGGAGTGTGGTGACCCTTTGACTCAGCCGTTACATATGAAAGCGCAATGACTGGCTATAGCTGCTTTTGTGAATGAGTGTTGAGTCTAAATGTTGGGCGATATGGTTACGGTGTGAGAGAGTGTGGGGTATGTGTAATATGTAGTGTGTAAGTGTTAGTTTTGTAAATACGCGGTGTGTGTAGGAGCGGCAGGTCCCTGTAATGTGTGCTGTGTGTACAGAGTGTGAGATTTTCATGACAATGTGATGCACAGTGTGTGAGAGTGTCAGGTCTTTGTCACATATTTCCCGCCTTATGGGGACCTGAACACACTTCTTTTTTTTTTGTCGTCCCCTCTCTCCCCGTGCAGCTGCAGTCTGTGGATGAGACCGTGGGGGAGGTGAGGGACCAGTTGTCCCGCTCGGGGGTGGTGACCTCTGACCTGGCCGTCCCGCTCTTCGACTCCCTGCTCCGCGTGGCTCTGGCCGAAACCCGCGCCGGGCCGGACGCCCCGGAGGAGAGGATCGACCGGGTACGAACACCGGGAGTGTGCGTGTGTGTGCGTGTGTGTGCGTGTGTGTGCGTGCGTGTGTGTGTGTGTGCGTTTGTGGCTGAGCCTCAGGGAATGCAGCGCTTATGTGGGCTCCTTAATCAGTATTCATCCTGATCTGGGAAACGATACGCGACGCTCCGCTCCTCCTCCTTCCTCCTCCTCACCTGTCCGAGCGCGGGCGTTTATCCCTGGTCTTAGCATACCTGCGCGATTAAGCCCTGTTTTGCACCTCCGGATTAGCGGTTTGTGTAACAGGCTCAGCCCTCTCATGTGAGCACGGGTCTCTCTTAAGCCTCCCCTAGCTTCACTTGAGGGGCAAGTTCCACAAAAGCAGGCGAGCGTCACAGAGCGTGTTTAACGGAGACGAGTGCGGGCGACGAAGCGTTTTTACAGTGCGCGGCTCGTAACCGTGTTTTTACCACCGATGAGGGGTGTAATCATGAAGGTGGGGACTCTCTGGAAGCGCGATTTTTAGGACTGTGATCCAGCCCCCCCTCGGCGGTGGCGAGCGAAGTCCGCTGTGGTGACGCCTCCTGAGGGGGAGGGTTTGGGGGGGGGGATGTGGCAGTAGGGCTGCAGTCTTGCTGCCGCTGCTTGGTTCTTGTGAAGGGTGTTATTGTTCCCAGGCGTCCGTCGTAAAGAAGCCCCCGCCCTCTCCCCCTCCCCCAGCCCCGCCCCCTCGTACAGAGCCGCTGAACGGCGGGAGAAGGCAGCGGAGTGAAAAAGCCCCGAGAGAACCTCCCGACGGCGAAGCGATCGCCAGGCTGGTCTCCCTTTTCCGCTTGTGCGCTCCTGTGACCTTCGACCTTTCTCCGCAGCAGAAGCTCCATTCAGACGAGGGGGCGGTGCCTGCACCCGAGAGCCTATCGCAGGACGCGGACGATCCGGAAGAGCGTGTCATCTGGCTGCCGGGGGAGGAGGGGTACGAGGCCGACAGCGAGAGCAACCTGGAGTGCACCGCCAACCGGGAAGAAGGTACGGCACGGCACGGCACAATACAGCACAGCACTGTACAGCATGGCACAGTATGGCTCCATACAGCACAGTACAGCAGTATAGCACGACACAGCACTGTACAGCATGGCACAGTATGGCTCCATACAGCACAGTACAGCAGTATAGCACGACACAGCACTGTACAGCATGGCACAGTATAGCTCCATACAGCACAGTACAGCAGTATAGCACGACACAGCACTGTACAGCACGGCACAGTATAGCTCCATACAGCACAGTACAGCAGTATACACCGACACAGCACGTACACAGCACAGATAGCTACAGCACAACAGCAGTATGCACAACAGCACACAGCACACAGCACACAGCACAATACAGCACACAGCACCAGCAGCGCACATACACGGCACAGCACAGCACAGAACAGCACAGAGCAGCGCAGTACTGCAGGGAACAGCGTGGCATGGCAGAGTACATCTGAGAGATTTAGCTCTTTCCTGATCAGTGGTAGCTCATGTGCGTGTTGTTGGTTGTAGTGTACAATTCACGCTCTCTTTCTGACGATCTCCCTCTGTCTCTCTCGCACTTTCCCTCTGTCTCACTCACACACACACACACACACACACACACACTCGCTGTCAGGTTCAGCTCCTCTGTCACAGTGGGTCCTCAGCCTCCTGTTCGCTCTAATCAGCTGGAATCAGTGTCATCCCCTTGCTCTCAGACCAGAGCAATGTCATGATTCGTGCATATTTTTTTTTCTCTCCTCCTCAGTCCTTATCTCTCTGATGCGCTTTTTTTTTTTAATCTTACCGCCAACCCCCCCCGCTGCCCTCCCCTCAGATGCCTGAGTCACGATTTCCCTCCCCTCGTTTCGCAGAGTGTCAGCATCGATTGCGCCTCTGGGTTGTACTGGCTGGCCGTTTCCCAGGCAACCGGGCTGGCCGTGTCACAAAAAAAATAAATAAAAACGGGTTGGCGCACTTGCTGGCCGTTGCATTTTTATTGCACCCCCCACCCCCCCCCTCCTTGATGGAGGGAGATTGATTCGGGTGATGGGGTTCCTGAGTGGTGCAGTGCATGCTGGGATAATGGGTGAAGAGAACAAAGGGGAGAAAAAAGCGCTAGTTGTTAACGGAATAAAGCTCTGCAGAAGGAAACAGTGTCCATTAGGGCTCTAGACTGTAGAGTTGCTCTGTTGGGGTCCCATCTTGTTGATCTTGTGGTCCTGGTTCAAATGTGTCAGTTGTTGTCATACAGATACTTAAAAAAAATGTTGTACCTTCTTGAAACTGTTGATGGAAAAACGTGCCTGTTTCAGAAAGAAGAGACCACCTTTGCCAAAGTGGATATTGGCTATGAGCAGGTTTGATGCGGCGGTATTTTGTTAAATTACTGTCCGTGCCCATATACGGTAAACGATTGGCTTTGCCAAACCGGGGTAGGGTGGGCTCAGAGTGGAGAGGGCTCCACAGGTTACTGGTGCTTCACACCCCTCGCATACTGACCTGTCTGCAGGCGCTAGCTCTCCTGTGGTTGGCTGTGTTTATTGTAGTGTGCCATTCTCTGTCTCTCACATTCTCTCTCTCTTTCCTTCTCTCTTGGTCTCTTGCTCTCTGTCCTTCTCTCCCTCTCTCTCTCTCTGTATCTCTTTCCCTCTCTCACACACACACCCTGGTGATGGTGATATCCTGATGAGACTGCCCTCTCAGCCTGGCTGTGATTCAGTTGCTCAGCTCAGCAGATTGGGTCCTTAAGCACCCCCCCTCCCTACCCCCCCCCCGACCCGCCCCCCTAATGAAGAATCCCACCTCGGGGAGGGAGGGGGGAGGGAGGGAGGGGGGTGGGGGGGGGGGGGGAGGGGGGGGGAGGGGAGGGGAGGGAGGGAGGGGGGAGAGAGGGGAGAGAGGGAGGGAGGGAGGGCGGGCTGCAGAACGCGCGTCTCTCTGCTTTTAGTCTGATTGCATTATCGGCTTTCCCCTTCCGTGCGTCGCTCAAACCTGACAGGAAATAAAGCCCGTGGTTCTGATGACACGTGAATCAAACGTGGGGTGACCACATGTTCCGCATTTTCGCCCTTTCTCCTCTGTCCCCGCAGTGACAGATGGTGTCCTGCTTTTTGGATGAGATCACAACCTCACACACATTATTAAAGCCCCCCATCCCCCCACCCCAAACCCCACCTGGATTGTGTCCCACAATGGTATGCATCCCGTTCCTTGTTCTGCAAAATGAAAATGATCTTCCTCGTCCTGCGTTTTGACTGTGGGACTCTAGTCCTCTTTGAGGTCAAGGGACCGGTTTCAGTGCAGAGAGTCTGATTTGCTTTTGTGGTTTTATTTTCACCCAATGGTGTCACCGTGTGACCTTTCACTGGAATGCGCGATTGCTGATTGGCTGCTTGGTTATGTCTTTGTTTATAACACAGCTGAACTGTTCTTTTGAGCCTTTAAAGCATGTACACTGCAGATTAACGTCCTGAAACCTTTTTTTTTTTTACTGAAACATTCTGCTGGTATTGCATCCATGTGATCTATGCCACTTAAAAAAATAAAAAAGAATAAAAAAAAGAGTAATGATGTAGTTTGAAAACACAATTTGCAATAATCCACAGTGAACTCCAACTGCCAGTGTGAAGGATTTTGCAGCATGTGCAAAAAAATATTTACCATTCATTTAAAAAAAACGTATAAATGAGAATTGTAGCGGTGCATTGTGGGCTGTGTGCGAAGTCTCGCAGATTGTCATTTATCTCTGTGTGAGGGGAAACCACTGAAAGGTTTTTAGATGAGCTCAGCAAATACACCAGCTAGACTAAAGCGAGAGTCACCTTTCCACAGTAATTTCACTTCACACGTCTTACGAGTCTTTCACTGTGAGCTCACATTGGTCTCCCTACACGTTTTTTAATTAAATTTTACGGTCGGATAAAAAAACAAGATTAATGGATTTGTACTTTCGAAATGCGTACTATAGTTTTCTGCCCATGATTTTAGTCTCATAGTGTCCCTGGTTTGTGTGAGTAACCTTGAGATCGTGTAGGTGTGATGGCTGTTATTATGGGCTATTTGGCTCAGTTTTCAGACTTCTGTTTTGTTAGTGGAGTTAGCAGTGGGCCAGACCTTGGGCTGCGGGTTCGAAGTCCTGTTTTTGCTTGACGGTTCACACAAGAGTCGCAGGGTGTCAGCCTATGGACCAATAGAAAGCATGCCCCCCTTTGGAAAGGCCGATTGAAGTTATTTCCGCAATGCCGGCGTACGGACATCCGCGCACCGCGGTGTCAGGCTTGCATCCGGAAGCTTCTACTGCGAGGGAAAGCGTGCGTGCGTGACACCGTCTCTTCTGTTAAACGAACCGTCCCTTTAAATTAGTGTCTCTGCCGAGCGATCTGCCTGACGGCGTCTGTGCCGAGCGATCTGCCTGACAGCGTCTGTGCCGAGCGATCTGCCTGACGGCGTCTGTGCCGAGCGATCTGCCTGACGGCGTCTGTGCCGAGCGATCTGCCTGACGGCTGCCGAGCGATCTGCCTGAGCGTGCCGAGCGATCTGCCTGACAGCGTCTGTGCCGAGCGATCTGCCTGACGGCGTCTGTGCCGAGCGATCTGCCTGACGGCGTCTGTGCCGCGGTTTTGTCTGAGGACGGCAGCGGTAGTTTTGCTGAGTCTGCGGCGGTTTAAATAAAAACGCAGCGTATCGGCTCCATCCCGCCGTTTGTCCGTGACAGAGAGCGTTCGCGTGCCGTTCGCGGCGTTTGAGCCCGAGCGCCGCGTGAAGAGGCTCGCTAAGTGAACTCATCCGCTCGGCGATTCGCCTCTCCGTCGGAGAACAGCGTGACCGGGCCTGCAGTGTGTTCACCAGAGCGGCGAAAACAGCGAGCGCGTCGAGGTGGAGCGCGAGAGGCGCGTTCAACACCGTCTGGCCCACGGATCCTTCAGATCCTGAACGCTGACTTAGCATGCAGAGCACAGACCGATAGCCTGGTAATAAACTGAACAGGAGAAATATAATAATAGTAATAACAATAATTGTAATTATAATTATTATGGATTATTATTTATACACTTCATGCACACAATACCAATAAATTTGATTGCCATGTTACTTTGCAACAATAACAGAATGATAATTACAATAGGTTTATAATAATAATAATAATAATAATAATAATAATATAAGCTATTGTAATTATATAATTCTGTTATTGTTGCAAAGTAACACGGCAATTGAATCTATTGGCATTGTGTGCCTGCAGTGTCATGTTGCTGTTGTATTCACCCGAGTCAGCTAATCGCCTCCATCTGAGGCGGGGGGTTGTCTGCGGAGACAAAGCTTCCCTTACGGCCCGGGTGAATAATGCAGCACGCGCGACGGCGCGGAGCGTTCGCCGCGAAACCACACCGCCGTCCCTCCTGTAGCGGGAAATCCGCCGGGATGGCGGGGTACGTGGAGTTACAACGGAGCTCGCCGACGTGTCCTGACCCCCGTCTTCAGTCACGTAACCGCTCGCGAGAAATAGTTTTTGAGTCCCGCAACCGGTAGTTTGCGCTTATGTTTTTACGGCACTATAATTTGGTGGTTGCAGGTTTGATTCCAAAGTGGGTGGAAGTGGACAGTCTCACAGGCCTGGCCAGTTACGTGCGGCACTGCACGCCACCGCCGGGGCGCAGATCGCTGGGTTCGAACAGGACCGCTGGACTCTCTCGTTGCGAGATCGAGCGGCTGGATTTGGCGCGGGGTTGTGGATGGGTGTAGCTCTGGGCGGTGGGTCCCTTACGCTAGGCGTGTGTGCAATACGCTGGAACGAGGACCCGCCATATTTATAGCTCTAATCTAGAGCCCCTCGGTCGCCAGGCACTGACCAATCAGGAGGGATCTCCACAGTGACTCACTGAACGGGAGGGTGAGGGGGGGGGGGGGTCCTCTCACAACAACCACTGCTTTAGAGAGAGAGAGAAGGGGGGAGAGAGTGAGAGAGCAAGGGGAGAGAAAGAAACTGAAAGGGAGAGGAAGAGAAAGGGAGAGGAAAGAGAGAGAGAGAGAGAGAGAGGGAGGAGAGAGAAACAGAAAGGGAAAGGGAGAGTCTGAGAGAGAGGGTGAGAGAGAAGGAGCGATAGAGAGTGAAAGAGGGATCGCGAAGGGAAGCATCGGTGCCCAGCTGTCAGCAGTGGGGATTCCTGTCCACCCCACTGTCAGCGACGCCGCGGTTGCTGGGGAAACGGGGGTGTCCCTGCAGAAGCGGGATGTGAAAGTCGGGGTGCGAACTGCGTATGCCAACAGAGTACATCAGCAGCACGCCGCGGCGGCTCCAGGCAGGGTCGAGCGATCGCTTCTCTCTCTCTCTCCGATCGATCCCGCTTCCGTGTTACTTCTCTCGTTTTAAACCGAGAGCGTGCACTTCTCGTGGAAACGCTCCGGGGCTGACGATTCCCAGCATGCTTTGTGGCCGAGCGGAACGACTGGCCCATCAGCAGTTTTTTTTCAGTGAAGTCGTCGTGGCGATGGGTTTTCTCGAGGATTAGAGCACAGAGACGAACACGGGCGCTCAGCAGTGACAATTTCACCATTTTTGCGGGGTGTTTTTTTGTGTCGTGTTTTTGTCTCTTGCCGTGAGCCGTCTTGAGCTCTCGCCTGTGGAAGTCTCCCAAAACTGCTGTACCTCTTCAGTCTGCCCTGTCATACCTCGCTGACCCTCGGCCTCTCTCTGCCCTGCGGAAGGTGCCGGAGCGGAGGCGGGGCCAGCGGCGGAGCGAGCGCTGGGGACGGGGCCGGAAGGTTCTGGAAGCCGGGAGCTCCTCTACCCGGAAATCTGCGCCATGGAGCTGCAGCTGCTGTCTGCCGGGGGGGCGGAGCCCGAGGTGCTGACCCACGTCTTCAGGAGCCTTCTGGAGACGGTCCGGGCCAACCCCCACAACGCTGCGCTGCTCTACGGACAGGTGAGCTACCTGCAGTATGTACTGCTCTATGGTCAGGTGAGCTACCTGCAGTATGTACTGCTCTATGGTCAGGTGAGCTACCTGCAATACACACTGCTGTATGTACAGGTGATATACCTGCAGTATACGCTGCTCTACGGACAGGTGAGCTACCTGCAGTATGTACTGCTCTATGGTCAGGTGAGCTACCTGCAGTATGTACTGCTCTATGGTCAGGTGAGCTACCTGCAGTACTCTATGGGCAGGGGACCTACCTGCAGTACGTGCTGATCTATGTACAGGGGACCTACCTGCAGTACATGCTGCTCTATGTACAGGTGACCTACCTGCAGTACATGCTGCTCTATGGATAGGTGGCCTACCTGCAGTATGCACTGCTCCATGTACAGGTGACCTACCTGCAGTACGCGCTGCTCCATGTACAGGTGATCCACCTTCCTGTGAGCGTGTGCAGGTGGGACACTCCTCCCTTCCCCGTCCCTTTATTTTCACTCCCCATCTCCCTCTGAATACGACTCATGTCTGTGCTCCTGCAGGGTGCTGTGAAGACCATTTTGGGGGGCTTTCAGTCCATCCTGAGCCAGACAGACTCCCCCTCTGAAGGTCAGTTCATTTTCAGTCATGTTGGGGGGGGTGGGGGGGCGGGGGTCAGGGGGTGCACCAATTTGTTCTCCTTACAATCAGCAAACACTTAAGGCTTAAGAAACCAGTCGTGATGTGGGATACCTGTCTAATCGGCTGCTGTGATTGGTTAATTAAGTACTGAGTGACTATGAAGGTGTCGTTGCGAGAGTGCCCACCACGACTGTGGGTCTTGTGCATCAGTGTGTCAGTGTGGCTGTGTGTCGGTTTGTGGGACTAGACTTGTCCGTGTGTCCCTCCTCACAGAATGCCAGGCCGTGCTGGTGGAGCTGCTGGTTGCCATGGTGAGCGTACGCATCACTGCGGAGGAGCTGGCCCTGCTCGTCCGGCTGTTCCTGGAGAAGGCCCCGCCCACGGTGAGTAGCTCCGCCCACATCTGGTGTTACTGCAGCGTGTAAACCTGGGCAAGGCCTGTCCAGTTGTCATAGTAATTAGATTAATATGCTTTATGCCTTAAATTAGGCGCTTCAGTGGGCCTCCACCCAGTTACCCCTCATTGGAATCTGTTGTGTGTTGGGAAATTAAGAAGCTCTTCCTGTTCCAGATATTGCAGCGCTTGCTCTGTGCCTCTCTGTCTTTCTCTTCCTCTGAGAGAAATCGATGAATTGGCGGGAACTCTTCATTTTTCCTTCAGATCCTTAGAAATCCTGCATTTATTCCTGAGATTTCCTCAGAGTGCTGGGGAATATGCTGATTTGAGCGGGAGCCCTGCTCCCCGGGCCGCGGCATATTTTCCCGCCGCGTTCTCCGCACGGCGGTGTTAATTAAGGCCCCGGGAGGACACTTGGCGGCCGTCGCCGTGGCGCGCGTAGCGTGGCCAGCGCCCAGCGGCTGACTAAGCAGCTCTTCCCTTTCCACAGACACAAACGCAGACCCGCTACGGAACGCTGGGGGCTAACACTGCTGCGGTGTCCGCAGGGCTGTTACCGCGTTAAGTGTCAGGCAGAATGTGATCAGCCGCCATTCTTAATGAAGCCCTGACATCAAGTTACCGTTCCGTACGCAAGGAATTTCCCCCAAGGGATTATGGGACAAGTCCTGAATGGCAGTATGGTTAGTGGTTAGGGAACTGGACTTGTCACTGAGAAGGTTGCAGGTTCAATTCTCGTGATGGGGCACTGCCGTTGTGCCCTAGGAAGACGTATCTATGTGTTCAGATGGATTGTACGTGATGGATAAGGAAGTCAGTTTTAGAAATTGATTAATTTAGCAGTAGCACTGCAAACTCTTATTTCATAGAACGGTTAATCCGTCACAGTCGAAGCGTAAATATTCATAGCTGGAATGTTTATATGTTTAGGGTTGTCTCTGGTTTTTACAAATAGTCATTTAGCTTTCAGACAGGGCAAATATCTTTTCATTCCCGATTATTCTGTGATATCACCTCTGCAAAAATAATTCACCCAAGGTATTGTGGGAGATGTAGATTTGAGCTTGTTAAATGTAGTCCTCAGCTTCAAACAGCTTCTCCTTTTTATCACTCACACTGTCGATCGGTGTCGAAATTTTCACCGTGCCAGCAGACTGATTCTTTATGCATTAATGTGTCAGTTGTTTTCTTGCAAGAAATGGCTCGTTTTCACTCCCGACGTAAGTGCTACTTCACAAAGCCCACTGAACGTGTGAAAACGAGAACCTGACATCCTCGTCAAACATCAAATCTATAGCTGCGCTCGGTTTTCACTCCGTGGTTTCTGAATGCAATTAGTGCCGTTTTTTGAGAACCACCGACAACCGTTTATTTTAATGGTTAAGGGCTCGTAACTCAGAAGCTCCAGGTTTGATTTTGAAGTGGGGCACTGCCATTGTACCCTTGGGCAAGATAACAGCTTCAGCAAGTATCCCGCTGTGTAAATGGGTAGTGCATAAAAACAGTTATGCTTTAAGTCTCTGTATAAGCAAATGAATAATGCAAGGTAATGTAGTGAATCCTTGATCATTGAGTTGAAATGGCCCTTTGATCTCTGTACACCTGACCAACTGTCATTCTTGGAGTGTGAGTACTGATCTTAGAGTGTTGGTAATGTAGCCCCACCCTGTTGTTCTAACCCCGCCCCCTCCGTCTTTTCCCCGCCCACAGGAGATCCTCCTGAATGGGTTGCTGCGCATCGTGGAGGCCAACATGGACATGGAGCCGCTGCACTTCCTGTCCTTCCCCCTGTGTCCTCCAGGGGGCGCCCCCAGCCCCGGCGGTGGCGGCGGCTCCTCCTCGCTCTCCCCGGGTCCCAGGCCAAGCGGGGCGGGGGGCGGCAGGGCCGCGGGGCAGGGTCGGAGAGGGGGGAAGCTGTCCCCGGGCGAGGGGGGAGAGACCCCCCCACACCTGCTGACCTCGCCCTGGCACGTGGCCCCCATCCACCTGCCCCTGGTGGGGCAGAACTGCTGGCCCCACATGGCCGACGGGTTCAGCACCTCGCTCTGGATGCGGCCCCGGGGCGGGGCAGATGACGAGGGGCTCGCAGAGAAGGGCAGGAGGCTCAGGAGGAGGGCCGGAGTGCTCCGGGACAGCAGTGTGGACAGTTTAGGTACTGCACCCTCCTTTACTCAACACTCTTAGGGTAGGATGTTTATACTGAGCTTTAGGACAACCAGTCTCTCTCTCTCTCTCTCTCACTGTTTCCTTCTCTTTCTCTATCTATCTCCCTCTCTATACTAAACGCACACACAAGTTACGATCAGATCTTTGCGATTTGGTTAAAATCTTGGAGGTTGGGCAGCCTTGGGTTAACGGATATGTTCTGTCTAAGATCAGAAGTATTGAGGTTAAAAGATTTGGGTGCTCAGCTTGTCCCATTTTGCATTGCAGAGGGAGGGAAGCATTCGGGATTGGACAGCCTGCCCCCGGCTGGTTCGGGGGACCCCCTGGTGGAGGAGGGGTATCTCCACGTGGTCTCCATGGGCTCCAAGGCCCTGATGCTCCAGGTGTGGGCCGACCTGAGCACCGGCACCTTCACCTTCAGGTACCAGCCCAAAATCATGACCAGCCCATAACCATAACCAGACCAAAGGCATACCAGCCCAAACCCCATTCCAGCCCAAAACCATAACCAGCCCATACCCATACCCATACCAGCCCAAACCCATCCCGGCCCAAAACCATACCTTAGAGCTCATTAGACCAGCCCAAAACCATACTTTTATAGGACATTAGACCCGCCCAAAGCCATTTAGAACACACCATACCTGCGGCAGAATGCTGTACAAGCCAATAGTGTTTGGGGGATTTGCGTCTATTTTAGTTCAGGAAATGACCCGAAATTAAAGAGAACTTAAATTCGATCAGTTCTCTGGCCTAAGAGTGCCGTTAGCCTGGTCAGTATCACCGCTGCTGATGTTGCCCATGCGAACGCGCTCATGTTCTGCGTCCTCGTAAGCCGATCCGGACGAGAGGACGTCCGCTAAACACATTTAGCGTGAAATGTAAGGAACTGAATTTGAACGGAAATGCCCCGCCCCCCCCACCCGAGCCCGGCCAGCTGTGAATCTCAGAAGCGCAGCTCCTGTTCTCTGTTGTAGTTGCTGTTGCTTTGCCCTTCCCGGGCCAGTTTTTTTTTCCTTTCCCCCCCCCGATGCCGTGTTCTGATTGGTCGCCCCGTCGGCAGGATGTGCATCGACCCTAACGACGAGATGAGGGCGGGGCTCCTGGCGCAGGTGGAGTCTCCGAAGGGCCTGCTGGAGCCGGACAGGTGGCAGCACCTGGCCTTCACCTACTCCCAGCATGCCGAGGGGAAGAAGCACGTCCAGGGGACGCTGGCGCTCTGGGTGTGCGGCGTGAGGTGAGGCCGCCATCCCACCAATCAGAGAGAGGGAGAGCTTGGAATATCTGCATTTATAGCATGCGGTGTATTTTTTTCCCCTTGCTTTTTGGCTCATGGCAGACAGACAGACAGACAGACAGCAGACAGCAGACAGACAGACAGACAGACAGACAGACAGACAGACAGACAGACAGACAGACAGACAGACACAGACAGACAGACAGACACAGACAAATGGGAGGGAGAGAGAGAGAGAGAGATAAAGCAATAGAGAGACTCTGATAGAGAGAGAACGCAAGATGGAGAGAGAGAGATAAATGGTCAGAGAGAGAGATAAAGGAATAGAGTCAGCTAGTCAGATAGCACATCAGAGTGGCTGGGAGAAAGGGATGAGAGAGATAAAGCAATAGAGAGATGGAGAGAGATAAAGGAATAGATAGTCGGAGAGAGCGGTTGGGAGGAAGGAATGGATAGAAGGAGCGACGGCAAGAGAGGATGGAGAGAATGAGACCCTTTCAGCTTGGTGTTGCACGATGTCTCAGAATTACTGCTGGCATCTGTAACACAGCCTCGCAAATATTTCTCTGTCTTATTATTTGCTAGAGGAAGCTTTATTTCGGGCGACAGTGTAATGGCTCGGCTCGGCTGGTTTAATTCCCAGCTGCAGCGCTGCCATTGTGTCTTTGAGCAACGGAACCGCTTTGAGATGATGAAACACCCTCCCTCCTTCCTGCTCCCTCCCCCCCACCCCCTCCCATCCCTCCCTTCAGGAGGTGCGAGGTCTCCCTGGACTACACGCTCCCCAGGAGGTCCAGCCTCTCATCTGACAGCAACAAGACCCTGTGCATGCTGGGACATCACGCCCACACGGCGGAGGACCTGGCGAGGCTGGGGGGTCGCTGGGACATCGGCAGCCTGCTGCTTTTCAATGGTACACCCCCCCCCCCTCCTCCACCCCCCAACCCAAAAACTACCCTTTATGTCTTCAGTATCAAATCAGACGCAATCCTCTAGCAAGTCGAACTGGAGGGGGTCCACGCTAGCTACTTTTTAAGGGCTTCACTGATTGGCTAAAAAGTCCACACGGGCCTTGTTTCTGATGCCTGTTTGTCTGTTGATTTTAACGATGTCACAGAATGTGCAGACACTGTAGCTCTTCCCCCAGGGCTAGAGTCTGACAGTGAAGAATCAAGTAACTAAGTATAAATGGGTGTGTGTGTGTGTGTGTGCGCGCATGTATATGTGTGTGTGTGTGTTTGTGTGTGCTTGCGTGCGTGTATATGTGTGTGTCTGTGTGTGTGTGTGTGTCTGTCTGTCTGTCTGTCTGTCTCTGTCTGTCTGTGTCTGTGTGTGTGTGCGTGTGTGTATCTGCGTGTGTGTGTGTGTGTATGTGCACGTGTGTCTCCCCCAGGGTCCAGAGTGGGCTCAGAGGAGGCCTTCTACCTGTACGCCAGCGGCCCCGACTTCACCTCCATCATGCCCTGCAAGTACGGCAAGCCCAAGGAAAAGTTCTCCAAGTACGTCACACGGGACGGCCTGCAGTGCGAGCAGGTCCGCCACCTCCTGATGAAGAACAAGGAGGTGGACACCAGCCCGCTAATCGTGAGTACGCCCAAAAGTCGCGCCCTGCCCACCCCGCTCCCCTTCCCCCCCACCCCGCTCCTATCCCCCCTCCCCCCCACCTCCTCCAGTCCACGGAGGTGTTCACTGCAGCCACACGACAGGCCTCTATCCTTGGACGTGTGAAGTGAGGAAAAACAATTGGCGTTAAAAGTGGTTTAAAATAGCCTTGTAATTACAGAATGAAATAATGAGCTCTGACCAATCACTTGCTTCTGTGGGGATTTCTAAACTGCGGTCCTGGAGGGCGGTAGTGTGCGCTGGTCTTCAGTGCTGGTCTTTAGCTTTTGAAGTGCTTGATTTAAGCCCTTTGTCTGGCTAACGAATCCGCACATATTCTTCTCAAGGCCTCTTGTACACTATAATACGGACATCTCAGACGCTGAGGTTGGTGGAGAACCTATGATTGCTTGCTTGAATACCAGTGGCTCCATGGACATTCAGGCTGAAAATCGGTATTATGATTAATCAGGAGAAAAAATCACGTCCCTGGGTGACCTGCCCATCCATCTCCCCCAGCTTCACCCCTCTCTGGTGATGGGGCTCCTCTAGGGCAGTTTCTCCGCTTTGGAATGCCCTAAAAACACACCAGAGACTCCCCAATGCAATCAGTGTTTTAAATGAACCCAGCTCAGTGCTTAAAACACCACCCTTTCTGTGTGGCCTATCGATGTTATTTTGTGTCTTATGTATCGTGAGTGTCTGTATTTCTGTTCTGTTGATTCTTTCCAGCCGTGAAGTGGCTTTGAGTTTTGAGTATGGTTTTTGTTTCTGCCCCCCTCCCCCCCCCGCCCCCCCACAGGAGAGCCTGGCGGTGGTGTACGCCCCCAGCTGCCCGGGACAGTACACCATCTACGAGCCCATCATCCGGCTGAAGGGCCAGGCCAAGATGGTGGCCACGCAGCGGCCCTTCAGCTCCAAGGAGACGCAGAGCTGCTCCCTGGAGCCCCAGCTCCTCCGGGCCCTGCGCCCCGCCGAGCCCCTGGGCCTGCAGAGCGTCCTGCACAAGATCGGCGGCACGGGGACCTTCGTCTTCCTCTTCGCTCGGGTACGAGGCGCAGAAACCGGCAAATTATGCTTGCAGTTTTGATACGTTGGGGTGGTTCATACTTTGGGGGTTGATGCTTTTGGGGGATTGATGCTTTTGGGGGATTGATACATTTGGGGGCCTAATTTGTTGGGGTTGATCCTTTGTGGGGCTTCATACTTTTTGGTTTGGTGAATTTGGGGGTTTGATACTTTGGGGGCTACTTCTCTTGAAGGCTTGCTGAGGCTGCCTAATGTTCTGGGGGCAGGGGACCCAAACTTTGGTCCCGGAGAACTAGTGTGGCTGCGTTGGCTGGATTTTGTTTTCGCCTTAATGAACGTGTTCAGGCCCTTAATGAACGTGTTCAGGCCCTTAATGAAAGTGTTCAGGCCCTTAATGAACGTGTTCAGGCCCTTAATGAACGTGTTCAGGCCCTTAATGAACGTGTTCAGGCCCTTAATGAACGTGTTCAGGCCCTTAATGACCGTGTTCAGACCCTTAATGACGGTTCAGGCTCTTAATGACCGTGTTCAGACCCTTTAATGACGTGTTCAGGCCCTTAATGAAAGTGTTCAGGCCCTTAATGAAAGTGTTCAGGCCCTTAATGAACGTGTTCAGGCCCTTAATGAACGTGTTCAGGCCCTTAATGAAAGTGTTCAGGCCCTTAATGAACGTGTTCAGGCCCAGAGCCAGGAAACCAGGCGGGCGGGGTCGACTGCGTGCTCAGGTGCTCTAAAGACTCTCTGATCCTGCGGTGTCACTGTGGATTAGTCGGCTGTGCTCGGGGGTATGAGTGTGTGATCCTGGACTGCGACCCTGAGTCTCTTATTTGTTCTTCTCGCCGCCTCAGTCTTGACTTGCCTTAATGCCGGCACTGTTCCCACGTCCCGGAGCGCCTGATCACGCGTGGTGTGAAGGGAAAGATAATTTAAGGCAGGGGGTGTCACAGGGGGTGACTCCCCCCCCCCCCCTCCCCCGTGCATCCCCTTAGGCTCTGATCTCTGTGTCTTCCCTCTCTCCCGTCTCCTCTCTCCCTCCTCTCAATCTCCCCTTCTCTCTCCCTCTCTCTCCTTCCCTCTTGCTCCTCTCAATCTGCCCTCCCCCCCCCGCCCCCGTGTCAGTGGTAGTTTGTTTCCCCAGGGGAAGTGTGTTTATTGTTTGTTTTTGCTCTTTGCAGTAAATGGCTCTTTGTGATGCTGTCTTTATTGAGAGTGGAGGGAGTTCTCTTCCCTTATTGCCTCGTACAAATGCCAAGGAAAGTGATTTGTACAATGTCTCACTTTTATCACTTGCTCTCTCCCTCTTGCTATTCTCCTGTTCCTCCCTCGCCTTTTCTCTCCCTCCTTCCTTCTCTTTCTTTCTCTCTCCTTCTCCATCTCCCTCACTCTATCTCTCCCTCTTCCTCCTCTCTCTGTCTCTCTCTCCTGCTCTTTCTCCCTACCTCTCTCTCTCTCTGTCCCCCTCCCCAGGTAGTGGAGCTCACTGACTGTGAGAGGACCCAGGCCCTGGCCCTGCAGGTGCTCCTGTCTCTGGTGAAGTACAACCAGCACCGGGTCCACGAGATGGAGAGCTGCCACGGGTTCTCCATGATCCACCAGGTCCTCATCAAGTCCAAGTGCATCGTGGGATACCACATGCTCAAGGTCAGCTGCTGCAGGCCTCCTGATCGCATTTACATGGCTGGGGTTGCTGGAAAGTCCGCTCATTGTGATGTCACAATGGGCTGTGGTGTCACTGGGCCCTTATTGGCCAGTTTAGTTTTTCTCTCAACCAGCTGAATATTAGTTTGTTATAGCCTCTCAGATTCTTGCTCTCTTGATGTCTCTCATGTTTACAGTGGTTTTCAATTGTACGCTTGGTTTCTTGAAATCTGATTGGTTCTACCTGGTTTTAGCCAGTAGTAATAGGTCAGTTGTTGAGCTGGCTTGAATCAGAGCCTAGAATCGGAGCCTTGTCTTCATGAGATCATGATTCATCGGACTTTGTCAGCTTGGTCAGTCTCATAGTACCGTGCGGTTATGAGACTGACAAGCGAGGCTTACTGGCCTCTTGCTTTGCACTGAACATTTAATGCATCGATGTAGTGCGTTATTCCAAAATAAAAGATCTTCCCTCAGACTATTTTTGCTTTGACCTTGTGTAATTTCAGCCATGGAAAGAATTTTTTTTTTTTAATGACTGAAGTCTTGCTTTACTGAGTCACCTGGAAGACAGCACTGATTCTGACTTGAATTTTCTTATTTAGCTTGGAGCTGAGGATTTAAAGGGGACAGTGCCACCTTTTGGCTATTGGGTGCCATTGCAGCCAGACACCTTACTGCTTGCTGTGTTTTTGCTGATGTACAGAAAAGCCTAGTAGTTTTGAGACTTGTACTTCTCGTGACTATGTGAGCTGGTGGCTGTTTTTGGATTCTATTAAACTGTTTGCCTGTTTTAATCTGCCATAAAGTGTGGGTGATTTTTGTATGCAGAGAGATATATTGTGGGCGATGGTGGTTTTGTAAGAAGGCTGTGTTTTTAACCCTTTAAAGTGTAAGATAGATGTTAGAATGTTCTTACCTGAACATTCTAATGCTGATGTGACAATCACTACTGGTAGTTGAAAGTAATGGAGTTCTGGAACACCGACTTAGAATTTTAGAGAAAAAACACATCGGTGTTGCACAGAAGCTAGAGCAAGACAAGAACCCAAAACCGGGAGAAGCTGGAGACTGATGTGATAGCCGATGTGATATTACCCGCCCTGTGACCCTTGACCTTTTAAATTACATATAATCCCACTCGTCTCTGCATGTTTCCACCATTCTACTTTATTTTTGCCATTTAGTGCTCAGCACAGTGATGACTGTTGTAATGCCATTCAGTCATCGCTGTGCACTGCACACAGTACAAACAGTCATTTGAAGGAGGGAGGGGGAGAGCAGCAGAAATAATGGGATCTCTCTGCAGGCAGATGGTGTGGTTCCACACGTCTCCTCATCCTGTTTTCGTGCTGCTTGCTGTTCTTTTCCCCCCTCGGCTGAACATCACACCAGCACACGCCGCAAGTCTTTCCAGGGTCCTTTCTGAGAGAGCGTTGCAACTCTGTGTCATCATCGACATGTGAAATGACTTATGGGAGAGAAGTGAATTATGGGAAAATGAGTATGAGAGTACTGTTCTGCTATCACTGTGACAGCAGAACAGTGAGCTGTGATCTGAGCATTTATCAGACTTCGGTGTTATGTTTTTATCAGCCCAAGTTCCTCGGCACACAGCTGTGAGATAGGGGTTATTTTTTTCCTGCTGTAGCGTTTTTAGCTGATGGGACAGTTGATGGATATCAGCGCTGGCAGTTTTAACTGATGGGACGGTTGATGGATAGCAGCACGATATTTTGTGAGAGTGAGCGGGCGTCAGAGTCTGGAGAGAGAGCAGAAGAGATCCTTCACTGTCCTCTTACCTCTCTGTGTGACAGGGCAGTTACTGCAGTTTTGAACTTTGACCTTGACCGCACCTGGCCAGCCCTCTATGCAATCAAGGTTCTCTTCAACTGGTCACCTGACCCCTCTTCTGTTATTAGCATTTGTATTATTGTTAGTGTATCTATGATAGTTAGCATTAGCATTATTGATATTATTAGCAATGCTACTATAATTAGCATTAATGTTAGCGTTAGCATTATTACTGTTGTTGTTATTATTATTAGCAATAGCAGTATTATTATCATTAGCATTGTGGTTAGCATTGTTGTTAGCATAGTTCTCATTATTAGCATTATTGTTGCAGACCCTGCTGGACGGCTGCTGCAGTGGGCAGCTCCTGGCCCTGGGGGAGGACGGGGAGTTCCACCTGGACACGGACTCCAGCGCCGTGGTGCAGGACCTCAGGCTGATGTCCGAGATCCTGCTGGACTGGAAGATCTGGGCCAAGGCTCAGGTACGAGGCTCCTCCCCCTTTTCCCGCGGCTCACGGGCCGAGCGAGCGACAGATCAGCGGCGTCAGCGTCGAGTTATAAACCCGCCCTGGCTTTTCGATAAGGTCGACCTCTCTGCGAAAGAACGTCCGGCTGACTCCTCTCATTCTCAGCCAAGACGGGAGGAGATCTGTGCTTTGGTCTCTTCACCATCAGAAGAGTCGTTTCTCTTTGCCCAAACTAGCGTGGTGTGTCCCGTGGCCTGTGCTCGGCAGTGCCTTAGCTTCACTATGGCTGTAGCGTAGTTTGCTTGTTCCACGGTGAACACAGTTCGGTGAGATTCCCTGTGCCTTCTCAGTGGTGCTGGGTTGCGACCGCTGCACCGGGACGGACTCCGTGCGGTAAATCCGTTTGTCCCTGTCCCTCAGAGCGGCGTTTGGGAGACCCTGTTGGCGGCGCTGGAGGTGCTGATCCGGGTCCACCACCCCCAGCAGATGTACAACATCCGGCAGCTCCTCAACGCCCAGGTGGTCCATCGCTTCCTGCTCACCTGCCAGGTGCTCCAGGTACGACGGCCCCGGTCGGCCAATCAGGCTGTCCCTCGCAATAGTGCTCTGGCTAGTGTGAAGTGTTCTCTTACACCTGAGAAAGGTGTTCTTTTATTGTGCAAGTAAGACAAGAAAAAAAAAAGGATCTGAGGTTCAGTTGGAAGAAGTCAAGAAGACTCACATTTTTATACTCACACCTTGAAAGAACAGTACTGTCACTGGCAAAATCCTGGTTTTTCAGTTTGTAGAATTAGAAATTGAATCATCAGTCAGTCAGTACTGTAAAATTATGGGATGCAGAAAAAAAGTTTAGTAAACATAACAAACGTGGGAGAAAATTGGCCAACAGTAGTGTTCTCAAGAAACAACATGGTAGTGAGTTTTCTGGAGGTGTTCCTTGCTGATGTCAGTTTCCTGCTCACTTGGCCCCGCCTCTCTGTGCCTGGCTCCTCCCCCTCCTTCCTCTCTCTCAGGAGCACCGGGACGAGCACCTGTTCTCCATCCCCCAGGAGGTCTGCCTCTCCTTCATCAAGATCATACAGGAAGTGCTGGGGTCCCCGCCTGACCTGGACCTCCTACGCCTGGTCTACAACTTCCTACTGGCTGTGCACCCCCCAACCAACACCTACGTTTGCCACACCCCCAGCAACTTCTACTTCTCCCTGCACATTGGTGAGTCGCACCACTCATATAGACACACCAGATAATCAACTCTATATTCTTAACATGAACAGCTGTTACAGATTATATAAACAGACGGCAATGTAATATAATGGGTAGGGAACTGGGTTTGTAACCTAAATGTTGCAGGTTCGATTCCCAGATTGACCAAGGTAACCTGAACTGCTTCAGTATATTTTCAGCTGTATAAATAGATGCTATGTAAAAAGATGCTAAAGTTGTGTGAGTCGCTCTGGATAAGAGCGTCTGCTAAAATGCTAGTCGTAATGTACAATCACTCAAGATACTCAGCTCTGAATTCTTAAATTAAAAGTTGTGCTATAGATACCATAGACACTATATTTTTAGCTTCATACACATAACGCCAAAACTTTCCAATTTGCGGAACATCTTGGGGTAAATCCATTAGCGCTGCGCGAGAGCGTTCGCGATGTCACCGTGCGCGTGGAAGATCTCAACATGGCCGCCGTCGGCACCGTCTCTCTCCCTGCCGCAGACGGTAAGCTGTACCAGGAGAAGGTGCAGTCGCTCATGTTCCTGAGGAACTCCAGCAGCGGGGGGCGGTCGGCGGGCAGCTCGGTGGTCTCCCTGTCACCCACGGGCTTCACAGAGCCCCACCCTGAAGGTACCGTGAAAGACCGAAATTGAGTTTGAAGACCAGGCTTACAGATAAGAGCTAAACTCCTGATATATCATGTTAATATGTCAAGGTCCTCGTGGCTGCTGCAAAAACAATAATCGACACAAGTTTCTGTCCGCTTGGGATGTGTTTTTTGCAAGAAGAGGAGCTGCGTTTTGGATTTAAAAATCCTTGCATGGCTATTAATGAGATAAAGGAAAGCTTGTCTTGTTTCTCCTCTTTTGAAGGTCAGTGTTCTGTGATTTTCCACTGCTGAGAATCTTCCCCCTTAGGGTGGGGTGTATTACATCTGTGATCATCTGTGTTTGAGGGACTTGCCTTGTCCAAGGCAACCCTTCCGGCTATATTTGTCAAAGGATCATCTCTCAGGCCTGGTGATTGCTTTTCCACGACAGTACGGCCAGACCGCAATGACCAAGGCCTGTTAATGGCGACACCCCCCTCGGCGAGTTTATTGCCCTAATAAATACGTTTTATTGTCCCTTCCTGTCGTCGGGCAGATTTGGCTCTGAACCACACCCCAGAGCCGGAGGGAGGGGGTCAGTCGCTGAGGCCCCCCAGTTTCACCCCCTCGCCCTGCTGCTCCCCGCCGCACCCCGCCGAGGGGGCGGAGCCGGGGCCGGCGACGCCACGGCAACGGGCCCAGCAGGGCAGCACGGAGACGCTGAGGCGGAGCTGCGAGGAGCCGCTCCTGAGCAGCTGCGAGTCGGCCAAGACGCTGTGCGACTCCTGCCCCCCGAACACGCCCTCCATCAGCGTGGAGGAGGAGCCGGAGGAGGAGGGGGAGGAGCCCGAGGGCCGGGCGCCGGGGGAGGCGGGGCCGGAGAGCCCCGGCGACGGGAGCGGCGAGGAGCGCTCGGACTCGGCCGGCGACGAGGCCCTCCGTCGGCCCGACAGCCTGAAGGGGATCCAGTCCTTCCAGAGGAGCCAGAGCAACCTGGCCAGCCTGGGGCTGGCCTTCCCCGCGCAGAACGGCAGCCTGGCCATCGGCCGCTGGCCCAGCCTGGCCGACCGCGCCAGCGCCCTGCCCGAGGACTGGGAGAGCTACACCTTCTCCCCCGGCTACGAGAGGGCCCGCAGCAAGGCCGACTCCACCGACAGGTATGCTAACGCTACACTCCTGCTAATGCTCACGCTATCCTAATGCTGATGCTATCCTAATGCTGCACTTGGGCTAAAGCTGCGCTAATGCTACTTATTCTTGCGCTATGCTAATGCCGCACTTATGCTAATGCTACACTTAGCCGAATGCTATGCTAATGCTTGTGCTATGCTAATGCTACACTTATGATGAAGCTACGCTAATGCTACACTTATGCTAACGCTATCCTAATGCTACACTTGTGCTAAAGCTGTGCTAATGCTACTTATTCTTGTGCTATGCTATTGCCGCACTTATCCTAATGCTATGCTAATGCTATGCTTGCGCTAGTGCTAAAGAAATCCAAAGAAATAGTCAGAAATGCAGAGTATTGGTGCAAATAAGCATGTTTTGGTTCAAATTGACCTTAAACTGCACAGTAATTTATTCAGCTTCTGATCTGTCTGACCCAAATCTGGTGACGGCCATGCAGGATGTGCTTAAGCATCACCTTTCTTCTTGGTCTTTCATTCGGCACAAAGCCGCATGCTAATAAGTTTATTCATAACCCCTGAATGCTGCGGTTAGCAGCCATTTTAAACGGTAACCTCCGCTGATCTCGATTTCGTGATGCCTCTTTGATGCGCGAGAGCGCTTTTTTGTTGTTGCATAAAAGCTTTTTATAATTGTCATTATCCCGATGCAAATGGTGTCGGGCTCTACGCCTGCAACGCTCGATCCATTACCAAAGCCTGCAGTGCTTCTTAAACACCTACACCTGAATACGTTCTGTATTTGTGTCTTTAGAGCCTCCACAGAACGCCAGCCCAGCCACAGGAGCTGTGGCTCACGTTCCCCTGATTAGCATGCAGTGGAGTCCCTGTGGGAAGGGCCTTTTATTTGCTCGTAAATCCTCTGTATTGACTGAGGGTGGCGGAGTTTGCTTTGAACACACAATTATAGCGCGCTGAATGGACCGTGCGCTCCCGGTGACTAAACCGCCGTAACACCTGCCCCGTCCCGCTGCGCCCCGCCACTCCCCGCATCGAGCGGGGTCCGCGTCGCGCGTCAGCTCAGTGTGTGCAGTGTTTAGACAGGCTGCGTGTAAACAGAGGTGTGTGTCTGTGCGTGTGTGAGAGGAGGACAGGATGACATGGAAAAAAACCAGACGTCTTTACGGCTCGTTTTAGTGTGCAAATAGAGCCACTGTGTCGCTCTTAAACCTCTTCTTGAACCTGTGTGTGTGTGTGTGTGTGTGTGTGCATGCATGTTTGTTTGTGTGTGTATTAATGTGTGTGTATCCCTGTAGATCTTGTGCAGAAGACTGCTTGGTGCTGGTGTACTGTGTGTGTGTGTGTGTGTGTGTGTGTGTGTGTATTATGTGGTGTTTCCTGTAGATCGTGTCAAGACTGCTGTGCTGTGTGCTGTGGTCTGTGTGTGTATATTAATGTGTGTGTGTGTATATATCTGTAGATCGTGTGCAGAGGACTGCTTGGTGCTGGTGTGCTGTGGTCTGTGTGTGTGTGTGTGTGTATATATATTAATGTGTGTGTGTATATATCTGTAGATCTTGTGCAGAGGACTGCTTGGTGATGGTGTACTGTGTGTGTGTGTGTGTGTTTATATTAATGTGTGTGTGTTTCCCTGTAGATCGTGTGCAGAGGACTGCTTGGTGCTGGTGTGTTTGTGTGTGTGTGTGTGTGTATATATTAATGTGTGTGTGTATATATCTGTAGATCTTGTGCAGAGGACTGCTTGGTGCTGGTGTGCTGTGGTCTGTATGACCTGTTGAGGGGAGTCCTGCTGCTCCTCCCTGACCTCATGCTGGAGGAGGTGATGGACAGGCTGGTCCAGCCTGAGGCGCTGATCGTCCTGGTCAACCACTCCTCCCCGCTCATCCAGCAGGGCGTGATGAAGGTCAGTCACTCTGTCAATCAAGCAATCAATCAATCACTCAATCAGTCAGCTACTCCTCTTCCCTAATTCAGCAGGCAGTGATGAAGGTCAGTCACTCTGTCCGTTAATCAGTCAGTCAGTCAATCATTACATTACGATCAATGTCAGCCAGTCAGCCACTCCTCCCCACTAATCCAACAGTTTAAAATAAAATCTGTTTTTTTTGTATAACGCTTTTTACAGAGAGCTGTCGCAAAAAGACGCTTTTCAGAGTAGCGGTTTGTGATGAAGGTTAGTCACTATGTCAGTCAGTCAATCCATCGTCAAATCCCTTTGTAGAGCCAGTTTTCTAGGGAACCCCGTATAGAGACCCGTGCCATCAGACCAGGGCCCAGCCTGGCTTTACTGTGAGAGTCATTGTGTGCGTTCTCTAAACCCTGCCTTCACCCCCCGCAGCTCCTGGACGCCTACTTCAGCCGCGCAGTGAAGGAGCAGAAGGAGAGGTTCCTGAAGAACCACGGCTTCTCCCTGCTGGCCAACCAGCTCTACATCCACCAGGGCAGCCAGGGCCTGCTGGAGAGCTTCCTGGAGATGCTGTTCGGCCGGCCTGTGGGCCTGGAGGAGGAGTGAGTACAGGGGGTGGGGCCTCAGCTCAGACAGCCAATCAAGGGGTAGAAGTGAGCCCAGCAGGAGGGGCCTTGGATCAACCAATCAAGGGGGAGGGGCCTCATATCAATCAGTCACTCAAGGAGGGTGTGAGGGAGTGAGTGAGATCAGAGAAAATTGGAGAAATGAATAACCATTAATAAACCTATGGTGAGAAAAATGTACACATCTTCCTCGTTAACTCACTAGCTGTGTGTGTGTATGTGTGTGTGCACTGTGCGTGTGTGTGTGTGTATGTGTGTAACAGCCTGGACATGGAGGACATGGACAGCATTAACCCGTTCAGGAAGCGCTGCATCATCCCGGTGCTGGGGCTGATAGAGAACTCTCTGTACGCGAGCTCGCTGGTGCACAACGCCCTGTGCGTCCTGCAGCAGCTGCTCAACACCTGCCCCAAGCTGGGGGACATCCTGCTGGACCACGGCCTGCTCTACGTGCTCCTCAACACGCTGGCCACCCTCAACGGCCTGGAGAACGGGTGAGACGCACACTGAGCGCGCTCACACCGGGCTGAACCCTCAGCCAGTTACAGAACACTGAGCACGCTCAGATCACGCTCAACCATGGGCTAATTACTGAGCGCGCTCACACCGTGCTGAACTGTGAACCAATCACAGAGCACGTTCACACTGCACTGAACTGTGAACCAGTCACAGAGTGCGCTTTCACCACGCTGAACCTTGAACCAATCGTAGAACACGCCACATTAAGCCGTGAGCCAATTGCAGGCACTGAGCATGCTCACACTGCTCTCAACCTTTAAACCAATCACAGAGCACTGAACTGGCTCACACTAACCTGATATGATTCGCTGCCTGGTTTGCATACGAGACAGAGGGGGCCTGACCCGTTCCTCTCCCCTTTCCCAGAATTCCTCTGGACGACTACAAGCTCCTGGTTTGCGCCATCCAGCAGCTTCTGGTGGCTGTGACCATCCACTCCTGCAGCTCCTCGGGGTCCCAGTACTTCCGCATCATCGAGGACCTGATCACCCTGCTGGGCCACCTGCAGACCAGCAAGATCCGCCGCACGCAAGGTGAGCCACGCCCCCTAAACCGCTCCCCTGCGCCCCCTGCCCTCCTCTCTGCTTCTTCACTGCAGGACGTCCCGGGTGGTAGCAGGAGTTTCCAATGCGATATTGTAGCACGTAGCATTGTAGCCTCCTGAAAATTTGTGAAAGTGACAAGACTAAATTTGGGTTCTGTTCTCAGCAAGGTTGCTACTGTTGTACCCTTGAGCAAGGTCTATAAGTTTAATCGCTTGAGTAAAACATCCAGCTGTAGAAATGGATCGTAGGCACAAATTTTATGTCTGCCACTGTGGTTGAGACCGTCTGCCAGTTCCGAACTGTAAGTGTGTAGCACAGGAATCTCGTTACCAGCCAAAACTTCCTGTAGTTAAGAAGCCAACAATATGGAAGAAATGCAGATGTCTGCATCTGGTGAGTCTGCGGTATGTGATGGTTCCTTTCTGTTTTGTTACTAGAATGTGTGAGTGTGTGTGTGTGCGTGTGTGTGTGTGTGTGCGCCCGTTTCACTGCTGATAACTCCGCCCCCTCCATACAGAAATGGCAGTGGCCCTGCAGTTTCGGGTCCTCCAATCAGCCATAGAGTACATCCGGAGCACGGCCAATCAGGACCCTCAGAAGCTGGGCAGCTCCGTGCATCTGTCCACCCCGCCCCACCACGCCCTCCAACAGAAACGCAAGAGCATCGCAGGTGAGCCCACCCCCACGGGGAGTAAAATCAGCAGTCTTTTCAAAGAAACATGTTTGTACTAAACAAAAATGAATAATGGAATACATGTTCCTTTTTAATATTGTAGGTAATCTGCAGGAATTTTTCTACAGGTCTCCAAAGTGTGAAGCATCTGATCCAAGTGTACTTAGCCCTCACCCCACCCCTCCCACCCTAAAAGTGTTACATTGCAAATATTACTTCGCTGTTTCATGTAAATATTACAGTATGCTTCCATTCAGGCTTTGTTCCGCTTATTCACTGATCGGTGCCATTCAATTAAGACCGTTTCAAACTCTCAGTCAATCCTGCATTGTGTTTGTCTTATCTGTGATGCCCCGCCCTCCTCCCCACCGCCTCGACCTATGAGCTCACAGCTGCAGCCCCATCAATCATCCACCTTCTGTTTCTGTGTCCCCCCGCCTCCTGCGCTCCGCCCCTGGCACCCCCAAGGTTCGGTTGCCGTGAGCGACTTCATTTTCCCGCTCGCCCCGCGGCCCCACCACTGCCCGTACGGGCTGATCCCGCCGCCCTCTCCGTTCACCTTCCTGTCCCAGGACACGCCCCTCCCCTCCCCCGCGGCGTCTCCCTCCCGTGCCCTCCCCGCAGACGCAGGTGCGCTACAGTGAGCCGGAATGGTGGACAACATGTCCCTGTCCCCAGGGAATGTTTCGCCATTACTTTGAGCCACCTTACGGGAAACAACAAAAAAAAATCCTAAATCTGCCCAGTAGACTAGTTGTTACTGGTGCCCTTTTTTGAGCCAAAATGGCAGACAACATCTTCCCCCAAGGGAATGTTTCTCCATTGCATTCATGAGAAATAATAACCCTAACCTGCCCGGTACACAAGCGGTTACTGGTGCCTGTTTGGAGCGAACTGAAATGCCTGTGTTTGATTGGTTGACCCCGATTTGGTTGTGATTACAACCTGCAAATGCATTCCTCTCTGCAACAACGTCGCCTGGGTGTCTCACAGTGCCTGAGATACTGTTGTGACTGTGGCTCCTTCATAACCAGCGACGTTCCCACAACATTTCGGCAACCCATCAGTCACTGCAGTGTTCCATTCAGCAACCCTACCTTATGCATTATGAGGCTAACTAAACTAGCGTGACTGAGAAGACAGGAATGTATTTGCCATTTTTGAAAACAAATTTCTGAAAACTTTGTTGGCAAAGTTGTCACATACAGGGGAACCATGTACAATAAGATGGCTAACATGTATGTATGCTATTTTGTGTAGATGTGTGCACAGCATTGGTGTGTCGTGTGGTAACGTTACATGGCTCCTCTCTATGGGAAAGCGTGTGCTGTGGTCCAGTGAGGTATCGGTGTGTAATAAAGCCCTCCCCCTAGACTCCAATGCACCATTCTGATTTTCTGACTTCTGTGTGTATGTGTGTGTGTGTGTGTGTGTGTGTGTGTGTGTGTGTGTGTGTGTGTGTGTGTGTGTGTGTGTGTGTGTGTGTGTGTGTGTGTGTGTGTGCGTGTGCGTGTATGCGTACCTGTGTGTGTGTATACTGCGCGTCTCCCCCATGCGCTCCCCGCAGGCCGGCGCAGGTTCTCCCTGGTGCCGTCGGACTCCCTGCTGACGCGCATGCGCTCGGTGGCGGGCGACGAGCTGACGCAGATGATGCAGCGGCGCATGAGCCAGGAGAACCCCATCAGGGCCAGCGAGTCCGAGCTCATCCAGCGCCTGCAGCGCCTGGTGGTGCTGGCCGTCAACCGCCTCGTCTACCAAGGTAGGGTCACCCCCAAACCCCAAAATCCCTTACTTAGCAAGGTAGAGTAACCCCCTAACCCCTAAACCCTGAACCACCAAGGTACAGTAACCCCCAATCCCCTAAACCCTGAACCACCAAGGTACAGTAACCCCCAATCCACTAAACCCTGAACTACCGAAGTAGGGTAACCCCCAAACCCCAAAACCCTGAACTACCCAGGTAGAGTAACCCCCAGAGTCACTATGTGCTGTGAATGTGTGGACCTGAAATGGGTGTTTGACCCAGTTCTGGTCTGACTGTGGTTCAGTGTGTCAACCTCCCTCTGGTTTCAGACGTGAGCCAGGATCTGTTTGATCTGCTGAACATTCCGGAATCCCCCTCCCACCGCTCGGCTCCCAGCAGCCCCCGGGAGGCGGGCAGCGAGGAGAACGGAGCCCCGCCCCCTCCCGCCAACATCAGGGGCTTCCAGAAGGAGGTCCTCAAACTCATGATGGAGGGCATTAAGGTCGGCCTGGTGAGTGCGCGAGTGAGTAGACTTCTGTACAGCCACCTGTGTGTGTGTGTGTGTGTGTGGCTCTGTGTATAAATGTGTGTGTGTGTGTGTGTGGTACGGTGTGATGTCAAAGAGGCATGTGTGTGGTACTGTGTAAGGTGAGAGAGGTGTGTGTGTGTATATGCGTGTGGTTAATCGTTACTATTGGGCCCTCCGCTCTCCCCCAGGGCGGGTCCAGCAGGGGCGGGGCCCCGCGGCAGCAGTGGAGGCGGATCCTCTGGTCGTGCCGGGACACGTTCCGGCTGCAGATTGGCCGGCTGCTGGTGCACAGCCTGAGCCCCGCCCGGCCGCTGGAGGACCGGCGGCAGGCGCTGGAGTTCGTGTGCGAGCCCAGCCACCCGGACATCCTGCGCGAGAGCATCAGCCCCAGCCTGGAGGCAAGTGCCGCCGGGCCTCCGTCACAGGCTTTTAAGGTGGACTGCGTGCGGTTAGAGAGCAGCTGCAGCTTTTTAAGGTGGACCTAGTGCAGCTACAGTGCAGTTTTCGCTTTTTAAGGTTGACTGAGTGGTTAAAGTGCAGACTAGGCTTTTTAAGGTGGACTGACTGCTGTGATCGTGCAGTCAAGGCGTTTTAAGGTGGACTGAGTGTGGTTACAGTGCATTCAAGGCGTTTTAAGGTGGACTGTTAGTATTTTTTTAACACAGTGTGGGTATTGCAGTATTTTTTTTTTTGTGTTGGATTCCTTGAATAAATGACCTCAGTGTTGATTGGCCTTGTGTGTACATTTGTGTCATTTGCAAGAACATAATTGTGGTATAAAATGTCTGTGACAATGTTTATGATTGTGTCTCGTTGAGAAATCCTCACACGTTTGTTCGGCGATAGAGTGCGAGGGGAAGCGGCGTTTGAGGTCAGCGGCCCGTCTGTGTGCAGCTTTCCGTTCAGCAGTCTGGCCGCCGCCCCCCTGATAACTCCCCGATGCGTCGTCATTATCTTCGGCGCTCGCGTTTCCATGACAGCCGGTTTTTGATCTCTTAAGGAGGACACGCGGCTTCCGGGCCGCACCTGGGACGCGTGTAGCGCTCGCTTGTGCACTCGGGGCTAAAGCTGGGGAGAATGGGGTGTTCTCCCCGATGGGGTGTTCAGTGCTGTCGTTAGGCACACCCACCTCAGTGCTGCATAAACGAGAGACTCCCATCCTTAGCCTCAGAATTGAACCTAAGTAGCATTTTTTTAAAATAATAATTTATCCTTTGATTATAATGTGATGTTTTTGATTAAGACACAATATGTTTTTTTTTCCTTTAAATGCAGTAGAAGGCTGTTAAGATAAAATGCTTTTTCCTTTAGGGACTCTTGACTGCACTGTAACTGCACTCAGTCCACCTTAAAAAGCCTTCACTGTTCTCTTAACAGCACTCAGCCGACCTTAAAAATGGGGGGCATTTGGTCATTAAGGGCAGAATGTGGAGGGGATTGGGTGGCACTGGCCCCGCCCCCTCAGACCCCTGGTTTTAAACGTACTCTCCTCTCTGTTTCTCCCGCAGCACGGGCCCAAGCTGGCCCTCTACCTGTACCTGCTCCTGCAGGAGCACAAGGCCAGCCTCACCGAGGAGGAGCAGATGGCGGGGAGCGTGTTCATGACCTCCCTCAAGCTCTGCGGCCACCGCTGCCTCCCCCTCAACGCCCCGCCCAAACCCGACCTGGTCAAAACCATGAAAGAGGTAACCCTGGGAGGGGGGTGTGGCCTGTCCAGTAACCTCAGGTAGAAAATCCAGGTTCAGAAAGTAAAAGTCCTCCCCGGTACATCAATCCCATCACCTGGATTTGTCAGTTAGCACAATTCTTCAGCAAGGAGGTAGAACTAATTAGTGAAACCAGCTGGCTGAGCCTGCTGACCTTGTTATCCTCTGACGACACGGAAAATAGCAAGAATAGGGGATCACGTGCATCAGAGGAGTCCGCCATCTCCTCCTGACATTGCTGGCATGAGAAATCGGGGATAAAATGAAATAATAATTATTTTAAAAAGTTAAAAGCAGGCATGGTGTGACGTGCTATGACGATGCAAGTCGTCATGGTTACATGGCATGGGACTGTGCCGTACGACCTCGTCTTGTTTCTCTGTTCAGGAGCAGTTGAAATACGAGGCGGACGAAGGCGCGAACAAGTCATCGTGGGAGAAGAAGATGGTGAACACTCAAAAGAGGTACCAGTCAACCCGTTAATAAGCTCCCCGGGGCCTGCTGGTCAGTGTGCGTTAACTGTGTAGGAAGGCCGATCCAAAATGGAAACTTTATTTCATCGTTCATTTAATTTCTCTCTCCGTCTCTCTGGCTTTCTTTCTATCAATGATGCAATGATGTCTCTCCCCGTCTCTCTCCCTCTTTCCCTTTCCCTTGATTTTTCTGTCTTCCTCCCTTGCTCTCTCTCTCTCCCTCGCTTCCTCTCTCGGTCTTTCTCTCCCTCCCTTGCTGTCTCTCCCTCTCTCTCTCTCTTTCAATTCAGTTACATTTCAAATGTGCTTTATTTGCATGCCAGTAAACTTGCATTGCAAAAGAAATGGGACATACAACATGACAAACAGACCCCAACAACCAGAAAAGGGGGAAAAAGAGAAAAGGGGAAAAAGAACAAACCCACTTACACGTATGCAAGTATAGCTACTAGCACACAAACACACATATATACACACATACACACACATGCACACACCCAGGTTAAAACATATTCAGTTTGTAATATGACAATTAATTAACCTGTCAGTATCAGTAATGAACACAGATGCTATTGTGTACAGTACCACTATTTAGTCCACACTCTCTTAATTTGTGGCTGGCAGAGACATACTGAGCCACCTCTATTTCCCCCAGAATAATTTTTAATTTATTTTGGTTTCGATAAGTATTCAAATTGATTATTCTGTGCAGTGAATTTGGGGAAAAATATTGATTTCTGATTGAGAGGTACTTGGGGTGGGACAGTAGAACGTGGGCCTCTGTCTCCACCTCTGCCAGATTGCAGTGAGCACACAGCCTGTTCTCTTTTGTCAGCCAGGTCTTTTTGTGGCGACCAATTTTCGATGGCAAGGCTGTGGTCACTGAGTCTGTACATTGTTAATGTGTGCCTTTGTTTTTGGTTTTTAACTCCAGTGAGATATTCTGACAGGTACATTTCCAGTTTAGAGTTTCTTCATTCCAGTTGTTAATGTACAGGTTTTTTGTTGGTCTTGTCAAATCTTCTCAATGTAGTGGGTGTGGTATTTTCTTGTGTATTTGTGTAAAATTGTTTTGTTGTGAGATCCAGTTGTCCCAGGGGGTCTCTGTCTGGGTGGAGCCGGTTGCTGTTCAGTGCCTTGTACTGATAACACTGTGGCTCAGCCTGATTCAAATGAACCCAGAATTTAAGTGCTCTTTTTTCAATCGTCAACAGGAGCTGGAAGCGACCTAATTCTGTCCTGCACGCATTATTTGTGCCATTTCTGTGGACATGTAATATATTTTTGCAAAACTCAAGGTGAAATTTTTCAATTTGATTTTCCTGCCGTTGTTTGTCTTTTGTTTGTTTAAAGGAGGATAGGTGTGATAATGCCGTTCAAATATTTTTAGCCAAATCTTTAGTTGGGGGGGGGGTTGAATTTAGAGATTGTTGTTTTAATTGCATAGTAGGTTTGGCGAGCTTTGTCCCTTAATGCATGTTTTGCCTTGTTGAAACTCCCTGAAGCACTGATCACCAGACCCAGGTACGGGTAGCTGGTGGTGTGCTCCAGGGTGTTGGCTCCAAGGGTGAAGTGGTACCTGTTTCCCTGAAATCTGGCTCTTTTCTGGAAGACCATAACTGTTTTTTATTCCAGATTTCCTGTCAGTGCCCAGGTCTGACAGAATCTCTCTCTCTCTCTCTCCCTGCCTCTCTCTCCCTCCCTCGCTCACTCTTTCTCTCTTTCTCCCTCTTTTCTCCAGTCTGTTGCAGAGGCTGGAGGGGAAGTCGAAGGACATCTCCAAGATGGCGGCGGACATCACGCAGAACGTGTCGCTGCGGCAGGGCATGGAGAGGAAGAAGGTGATCCAGCACATCCGCGGCCTGTACAAGGTGGACCTGAGCGCCAGCCGCCACTGGCAGGAGCTGGTTCAGCAGCTCACCCACGACCGGTGCGTCAGCGGGCGGGGCAGGGGCCGGGGCAAGGGGTGGGGCAGGGGGCGGGGCAAGGGGTGGGGCAGGGGGCACTGGGTGTGGCTGTGGGTGGGGCAGTGGATGGGTAGTGAGTGGTGGGTGAGGCAGTAGGTGGGGTAATGGGTGGTAGGTGGGGAAATGGGTCGGTCAGTGGGCAGGGGCACTGGGTGTTGGGAGGGGTGCTGGGCGGGGCAGTGGGTAAAATAATTTAACCGGAATTTAAATGCATTTCAGGGCTGTGTGGTGTAAGATCTGTAGGTGTGCTCAGTGTAGTGTGTCTGTAATGCATTTCAGGGCTGTGTGGTGTAAGATCTGTAGGTATGCTCAGTGTAGTGTGGCTGTAATGTGTTTCAGGGCTGTGTGGTGTAAGATCTGTAGGTGTGCTCAGTGTAGTGTGTCTGTAATGTGTTTCAGGGGTGTGTGGTATAAGATCTGTAGGTGTGCTCAGTGTAGTGTGTCTGTAATGTGTTTCAGGGCTGTGTGGTGTAAGATCTGTAGGTGTGCTCAGTGTAGTGTGTCTGTAATGTGTTTCAGGGCTGTGTGGTGTAAGATCTGTAGGTGTGCTCAGTGTAGTGTGTCTGTAATGCATTTCAGGGCTGTGTGGTGTAAGATCTGTAGGTGTGCTCAGTGTAGTGTGTCTGTAATGTGTTTCAGGGCTGTGTGGTGTAAGATCTGTAGGTGTGCTCAGTGTAGTGTGTCTGTAATGTGTTTCAGGGCTGTGTGGTGTAAGATCTGTAGGTGTGCTCAGTGTAGTGTGTCTGTAATGTGTTTCAGGGGTGTGTGGTATAAGATCTGTAGGTGTGCTCAGTGTAGTGTGTCTGTAACGTGTTTCAGGGCGGTGTGGTACGACCAGGCCTCCTACCCCACGTCCTGGCAGCTGGACCCAACGGAGGGGCCCAATCGGGAACGCCGGCGTCTGCAGAGGTGCTACCTCACCATCCCGAATAAGTACCTGCTCAAAGACCGGAGGAAACCAGAGGGTAGGCGCGCTCCAAAAACCAGCGTGTCCCGCTAGACTTCAGCCTCTTTATATCTGGCCTTCCCAAACATCCTGAGCTGGTCCTGAACCCTGGTCCTGAGGGCCCCAGGATCTGCTGGCTTTCCCTGCATTTCGGTTGATTTAAATAGATTTTAATTTCATTGATTTTAATTGATCAATTAAAGCAGGTGCTTACACAGTTATCTCGCCTCGGCTGGCTTCTTGGGCCTAAATTGGGCCTACGACCAGCCTTCAGAACCTTTGATCTTTGGCCGCCCCTTGGTTTGTAGAGTTTTAAAGGTGATTTGAAGACTTTTGGTGATTTTTGGTGCTGGCACAAGGGTGAGCTTTGTTTGCATCCGTCCCACAGAGCCTGAGCAGGCCCCCCTGTCCTTCCTGTTTGAGGACAAAACGCACTCGTCCTTCTCCTCCACCGTGAAGGACAAGGCCACCAGCGAGCCAATCAGGTAGGCCCGCCCGCAAGCCCGTTGTCGGGGGCGTAACCGGGCGCAGTCACGACAGTCTCACTGATTTCAGTGGTCAATTTGTGACGTGAACTGAAATTCATTTAATGACTTGGAAAAATGCCCACAATGTTCTGTGAGGGATTTATCTAAATTAATTCAATTAATTTTCTGAAGCGACTGACTTGAAATTGGATTGAATCCAACCCTGGCCACGGCTCTAAACAGTCCTAGATAAGCATTATTTTCAAGAGACATTGAAATAGAATCACAGCACAGAAATATGAAATGGCATTATTATACATTAGAACTACATAATAACAGCTGCAACAATGTAAGTATTTTGTTCACAATGATCCTGACTCACTGTAACTCCGTGACTGTCGCACAAACGGAAAGTATAACACCGCAGTCTGTGGGGGCCGCTGTTGAGGTCACTGGGTTACAAACACTGTTTTTGTCTTGCCTTCGGGAGAACACAGCAGAGTAAAAACTAGGCGGTCTAAACGAACGTGGGCAGGTGTGATTTTGATTGTCGGGTGTGGTTGTGATGGGCGGGTGTGGTTGTGATGGGCTTGTGTGGTTGTGATGGGCGGGTGTGGTTGTGATAGGTGGCTGGGTAGAGTGATATTAAGATTGGGATGTTTCTGCGCAGGTTCACCCGGAGGTGCATCAGCGTGGCCCCCTCCAGAGAGACCGCAGGAGAGCTGCTGCTCGGTACGGCCTGCTCCCGCAGTCAGGGCGTATCTGAGAGCCCTTTCTCTACGGACGACTGGAGAGAATGTGCCAGACCGGCATTACTTTATCAATTGCTTAATTTCTTCATTTGTCAGGGTCCCTGGTCAGACTTGATATGCAATGACTATGTATAGATTTGGGAGAATATTTCAAATTATTAAGCCTTTTTAAAAAAAACTGCATTACAGAATCTTTTCAAATAAAAATAAAATCTCTCTCTTTCTCTCTCTCCCTCTCTGTCTCTCGTGCTCTCTCTCTCTGTCTCTCTTGCTCACACTCTTGCGCTCTCTCTCTCTCTACAGGAAAGTCAGGGATGTATTTTGTTGAAGACAATGCCCGCTGACATCCACACAGTCCAGGTCAGCTGTTCATGCTAGTAATGGTCTTTGCCTTCTCCTCCTCATCTGCCTCTCCTCTCCCTCTCTCTCTCTCTCTCTCTCTCTCTCTGCCTCTCTGCCTCTCTCTCTCTCTTATTCACACTCCGCCCTGCTGTGCGACAGAGCCCTCATGGAGAGACGGAGGCCGCCTCCTTCTCCTGGACCTATGAGGAGGTGAAGGAGGTGCACAAGCGCTGGTGGCAGCTGAGGGACAATGCTGTGGAGATCTTTCTGACCAACGGGAGAACCCTGCTCCTGGCCTTCGACACCACCAAGGCAAGTAACATAACTGACACTACTGACAACAATACTGACAACAATAAGGCAAGTAACACTACTGACACAACTGACAACAAGCCAAGTAACGCTAATGACAGAACTACTGACAACAAGGCAAGTAACACTAAAAACAACAGTACGTTACAACACTACTGACGGAGGCAAGTAACATTATGGGCAAAACCAAGGCGAGTAATACTACGACATTAGGTCACACTGCAGAAAACACTAAGGCAAGTTACACACTATAGTAAGGCAAGTCAGATGGTTCTAAGTTAATGTATTTATGACTCTCGTACTGCTAGCCCCACACTCAATAACACCTGCGTCTGTCTGTCTGTCCACTCCACAGTTCCGTGACGACGTCTACCACAACATCCTGACCTCGGACCTGCCCAACCTGCTGGAGTACGGTAACATCACGGCACTGACGCACCTGTGGGGCTCGGGTCAGATCTCCAACTTCGAGTACCTGACGCACCTCAACAAGCACGCCGGGCGCTCCTTCAACGACCTCATGCAGTACCCCGTCTTCCCCTTCATCCTGAGCGACTACACCAGCGAGACCCTGGATCTGCACGACACCGCCATCTACAGGTGCCCTGTGCTACTGCGCCTCTCAGCACAACCACCACATCATGTTTATACAGAATTTATGCATGAACTTTGTGCATATTATTAGTGCTTCATACCAGGTTTGGAGTCAATTTTAGTTCAGTTCAGTCAATTTGTGTCATTTGACAGATGGGCAGCGATCTCCTTTCTGATTGGTTCCGTAATACATCAGGTCTGATGTCAGTCGAACAGCCACTGCTGTCTGTCTGTCTGTCTGGACTCAGGACTGTAAAACCGTACCTGTTATGGAAGGGTGAGACATTTATGGTTCCAATGCTCTCTGTTCTCTGACAGGAACCTGAGCAAACCCATCGCAGTGCAGTCTAAGGAGAAGGAGGACCGATATGTGGACAACTACAAGGTACTCTATGTGCACTGATTTACTACTACAGAACACAAGGTGCTCTGTGTGCACTGATTCAATACTGCAAGGTACACTGTGTGCACCTATTCACTGTGACAAGTTACTGTGTGGCGGTGACTCAGCTACAGTTTAAGGACCTGTATGTGCACTGACTCTCAACTATATGCTACAGTGTGTGCACTGATTCAGAGCGATAATGTAAAGTATATGCCCTGATTCACAGCTATAATATATATTTTGTGCACTGATTCACAACTACAGTATAAGGTACTCCATTTGCATTGATTTACAATGATCAGGTACTCCTGAGTGAAGTATAAGGAAGTATGTGCACTGATTCACAACTACAGTATAAGGTACTCCATTTGCATTGATTTACAATGATCAGGTACTCCTGAGTGAAGTATAAGGAAGTATGTGCACTGATTCACAACTGCTTTATAACGTACTGTGTGTGCTCTGATTCAAAGCTATAATGTACTTCTTGTGCGCTGAGTCACTGCTGTAAGTTCATACGTGTGACCTGCTGGGCTTTCGCAGTACCTGGAGGAGGAGTTTCGGAAGGGGGTTCGGGAGGACGACCCCATGCCCCCCGTGCAGCCCTACCACTATGGCTCCCACTACTCCAACAGCGGCACCGTCCTGCACTTCCTGGTCCGGATGCCCCCCTTCACCAAGATGTTCCTGGCCTATCAGGGTGAGGGGGCGGAGCCACGCTTTCAGACTCGTCCCTGTCGGATGTGCATGCACGCGTGCGGCATTGTAACATAGGTGGTCATTCGTGAGGAGAATTCCCCATCTCTGGATGGCTGAAATACTTCATGTATTTGAAAGACAGTATTTTTTAATCGTTCCGGAGGACAGTTATCCATCTCCGGATGGGTGGAATGCGTCATGTATTTGACAGACAGTGTTGTCTTCCAGTGTTGGGATGTGTGTTGTGTGCTATTGGGGGGCTTCTTTCTTTTAGATGAAATGATACACCAATGTCTTGACTCACTGTTTTCAGTAAAGATCCCATGGCACTAATCATAGGGGTGTTCCCTTGTGTCTTAAAAAAAAGTTGACACCCCGTCTGTCAACTTTGCCACGGAGTCATCACCCTGTTTAACCGGCTCGCTAACCCTCTCCCTCTCCACCTCAGAAGATGTGTGGCCGGTTCAAAATGGCTGCCACGCAACATGGCCCTGGCGGTGGCTGAGGCTTCCCCCTCTTTGCCTTTTAAAAGACTGGAGATGAAAGCCTCCCGTGAATGAGATCCATTACACGTTACCATTAGTCTCGAAAACCCGCGGCGGCTCGCAGGAAATGAGAACAAAACGGCCGCGGGCCACGCCTCGCGGGAAACGAGAGCGGTTCGATAGCGCGCCCCGCACCCCGCACCCCGCCCCCACGCGACACAGAGAGCCCGGCTCGCTCTCGGGCGTCTGAGGGCGGAACGTTCCCTTCAAAGGAGGGCGACGGCGGGGAAAGCTCATTACCGTCCGGCTCCCGGCCCGCTGCTTCACTCAGCCCACCGAGCCCTTTCGTGTGGCCGCTAAAACGCCCGCCACCTTCAAACGGGGGGGGGGGGGGCGCGGCGGACGGGGAGTTTTGATCTGGGAAGCGAGCGATTGATCCTTTTGTCTCTTGGGCTACGTGAGCCGAGCGCTCTGCTGCTGGAGCCACTTGTCGGGTTCCTTTCTTCTGCCACCCTTTGCTTTCCCTTCAGTGCTGCTTCCCCTGGGTGCCTAACTTCGGCGTTCTCATTTCCTGTGCCCCTTCTTGCTGATTGGACCACACTAGAGTTCTCGTATCGTAGTTCCGTTCTGACTGGACCGCACCAGAGCTTTTGACGTCTGTGTCCTGTTCTGATTGGGCCAGCCCAGAGTTTTCATGTCCGTGTTCCATTCTGATTGGATTAGACCAGAGCTTTGATACCCGATTTCTGTTCTGATTGGACAGATCAGAGTTTTGATATCCCGGACCGGACGTTCCACTCCATGAACACCACATGGCGCCTCTCCTCCTTTGAGTCCATGACGGACGTCAAGGAGCTGATCCCAGAGTTCTTCTACCTGCCCGAGTTCCTGGTCAACAGAGAAGGTCAGTATGTTCATAAAGTGAATACTTTTGAGAAAGTGAAAGTGAAAATTCAATAGTTGCAAATGTAAAATTTATTTTTTGCATTATTCACTTTCACTTTCTCTTTAGATTGAGAAGTTCAAGGGTTAATAAACGAAAGCCATTTGTTGATTCAGGACCTGACTATAATACAACTATATATATATCAACTATAACAAGTAAAATTGCCTCAGCCAACATTTTAAAAGTCCTATTTTCACCAGTATTCATAAGAAAATTAGTTTTGGCATTTAGATTTGTGGAGAGTGTTTAAAGTACATATTGGACCCAGTGTGGTCTGGTTGAGTCTCTGTTGTCTACTTCCCTCCAACCGTTGTGTCAACCTCATCCTCAGGCTTCGACTTTGGCGTGCGGCAGAACAGCGAGCGGGTGAACCACGTGAACCTGCCGCCCTGGGCCCGGAACGACCCGCGGCTCTTCATCCTGATCCACCGGCAGGCGCTGGAGTCGGACCAGGTGTCCCAGACGCTGTGCCAGTGGATCGACCTGGTCTTCGGCCTCAAGCAGAAGGGCAAGGCCGCCGTGCAGGCCATCAACGTCTTCCACCCGGCGGTGAGAACGACCGCCCTGCCCACTGACCGGTGACTGACCACTTACTGACTGTGGCCTGGCCAATCATTGACTGCGACCTGACCACTTACTGACCGCAGCCTGACTGCTTACTGACCACGTCCTGACCAATGACTGACCCCAGCCTGACCAATGACTGACCTGGACCTGTCACGTGACCACTTACTGACTGTAACCTGACCAATGACTGACCATGACCCGATCATACGACTACTTACTGACGAGGGACCTGACCAACGGTACTGTGACTGTACAATGAACCAAACTAACTGTAACTTTCTGTAGACTTCAGAGCATTTAGGATTGAGAGTACTGCCTCGTTGTGTGAATAACGTTATTACCCTTCCTTCCCCCCGTGTACCGCGCAGACGTACTTTGGCGTGGACGTGTCGGCGGTGGAGGACCCCGTGCAGCGGCGGGCCCTGGAGACCATGATTAAGACGTACGGGCAGACCCCCCGCCAGCTCTTCAGCGCGTCCCACCTCAGCCGGCCCGGCCCCCGCCTGCTCATGGAGGGGGAGCTGCCCGCCGCCATGGGCCTCCTGGTGCAGCTGGCCTTCCGCGAGACCAGGGAGCACGCCAAGGAGGTGGTGTACCCGGTACGTACCCCCCCCAGCGTCCTGCGGGACATGTACCCCTAACACCCGTGGGACAGGTACCCCCAATGCCCCGCGGGACACGGCCCTGTTCTCAGAATACTGCGTCTGTCTGTTACCCTGTAGCAGTGTCTGTGATTGTGTAGCTGGGTATGTGGTTCTGTAGTGGGGTCTGTGGTTCTGTAGTGGGGTCTGTGGTTCTGTAGCAGAGTCTGTGGTTCTGTAGCAAGGTCTGTGGTTCTGTAGCAGAGTCTGTGATTCTGTAGCTGGGTCTGTGGTTCTGTAGCAGTTTCTGTGATTCTGTGTGTGTTTGTGAGTTCGTGTCTGATGCTGCATCTCTCTTGCCTGAGTAATCTGCAGGAACCTTACCGGTGTTTAAAGGGTTGATGTACTCAGGTATTCTGGGAGAGATGCGGTCGCTGTGTCCTGACATTTCCCTCCCTGTCTGTGACAGAGCCCCCTGCCTTGGATAAAAGGTCTGAAGTGGGGGGAGTACGTGGGGTCCCCCAGCGCCCCGGACCCCGTGGTGTGCTTCAGCCAGCCCCACGGAGAGCGATTCGGCTCCCTGCTCGCCCTCCCCACCAGGGCCGTCTGCGGCCTGTCCCGCAACTTCTGCCTCATGATGATCTACAGCAAGGAGCAAGGTACCCGCGCTGGCCAATCAGAGCAGCGCCTGCTGCTGACTGACAACCAGTCTGGCCAATCACGTCTCCACACGAGCTGGTTTCATTAGCATTGTTGCTATGTCCTCTCTCCACTCGTTTAGCTGCGTAGCTCTTGACCATGTCTATTGAAAGTCTCTTCAGAGAGTGCGTCCACCGCGTGTAACAGACGCGTTGAGTACATGCCGATTCAAAGCCGTCCTGCATTTTCAGTTCACCAAAAAGAGCGCGGTGTACCATCAGTAAAAATATTAGCGGTGACATTAGCATAAAAATGTTAATGCTGACCTACAGCCAAAATGTCACGGCGCCGACGTGCTCTCCCAACTTCAGCGCCGCGGCGTCCGCTCGAAATGTTAGCGCTGGCCTCCAGTCAAAATGTTAGCGCCTTGACCTACAGGCAGAATTCCAGTGTCGACCTACAGTTCAAATGCTAAAGGCCTGACCTATATTTAAAATCTTGACCTATAGTTTTAAAAAATGAATCGTAGATCTATAGTTAAATGTTACAGTGCTGATTTATGTTTCGGCTCTTAGGCCCGACGAACACCACGCAGCATTTTATGCCTTAAGATCGCGGGACATCTCACATTTACTCAGCCAAAATTCCCATCCTACGGTCGTAATTGTCCATAAGACGAAGCAACGTCGTGCGACGCCACATTACAAGACAACGACAAGGGATAGTCAGCCCTGTACACTACGTCACTCCAGCCTTGAAAATTCTGCCCAAAATTGGTCTGGGACACCAAAAGCGGCTGTGATATCGTGTAGTGTACGCCTGGCCTTAGAGTTTTCACCTATAGTTAAGATCTTGCAATGTTGAGCTATAGTTAAAAAGTGAGTGTTGACCTATTTTTGGTTAAAATGTTTGACTGTTGAGAGAAGAAGAGTGTTGAGCTATAGATGAAATGTTAAAATGTTGAGCTGTAGTTAAAATGACACAGTGCTGCGTTGTGCGGTCACGGCGTGTCTGTACTCAGTGTCTGTGCCCTCTTGTCTGCAGGCGTGCGGAGCATGCACAGCACAGACATCCAGTGGTCGGCCATCTTGAGCTGGGGCTACGCCGACAACATGCTGCGGCTGAAGAGCAAGCAGAGCGAGCCGCCAATCAACTTCATCCAGTGCTCCCAGCTGCACCAGGTCGGCCGCTGGAGGATCATGGGAAACGGCTGCGCCCTTTCTCTGATTCGTCCTTTTGCGAGCTGTTAATTCTAGTACATCTATTACAGTCTAATTGGGGGTGGGGTGAGTTGATGTTGGGGAAGGGGGGGTGTTATTTGGATATGATGGGATGGGTGTTGATATTGAAAATTAATTAATTATTAATTATATTAATTAAAATAATTGGCGGGACGAGTGGCCCGGTTTGTAGGGTGGCCCACTCTTGGCCCTTAAGCCATGTATTAGCCTCCCCCCGTTTTGGTTAGGAGTTCAGTCACCCACCATGTTACCTTCTGAGCATGTGATCCCTTCTCTCTGTCTGTTTCCCTCTCTGCTTTCCCCCATGTCTGAATGAAGCTGTGTGAAAAAACAGTATGAAAAAAGGATGGATTGTCTGCTTTCCTTTGAAATTAAAACGTAATTTTTTTCCCCCAAAATGTATTAATAATGGAACGGCCACACTCAGGTGCAGGTCTAGTGCAAAAAAAAAAAAAAAGGAAAGAAACTAGGGGGGAAGCCTGGAGGTCACATAAATCATGTCTGTGGGTTTATTCTTGTACAGGGTGCCCCAGTTCCTTCTGTTAGTAAACAAATGACATTTTCCAAACGTCGGACCAGGAGTCATCGCTCTGGTGTTTTGCATACTGTGCCTGTACTTCCTGGGCCAGAGGGCGTGCTTGCTCGTTTAACCTGGCCGCCTCTCCCCCCCGTGTCCGCTCTTGTGCGTTTCCAGGTGACCAGTTGCGCCTGGGTACCGGACAGCTGCCAGCTGTTCACAGGCAGCCGGTGCGGAGTCATCACAGCCTACTGCAGCCGCTTCACCAACAGTACAGTACGTACAGTACAGCCCGAGCGCCCGTTTCCCCGGCAACTGCCTCCTCCCCCTCCCCCCGTCGCCGCCGGAGCTCGGGGGCCGCTCGCAGCCTTTTGTCGTGACTTCATTTGTCACGTTTGCAGGCGGCCGTGGCTCGGGGGGGGAAGGGCGTGGGGGGTGTGGAGGGGCGGGGGGGGGTGGGTCGTTGGTCGTTGATCAAACGCGAAAGGGCTTCCACCGTCTCTGATTGGCCTTCTCTGCCAGGGAGCTCTGCGACTGTGTTCCTCCTCCTGTACCTGTGTTTCAGACTGTAAACAGGGAGCTTTGATGGGCAGTGGTTTGAATATAAGCCTTTAAATGACCCCTAAACAGGGGGGTCACACATCGAGGGTCGACCCATTTCATGATTTCATACCGGCCTCTACTCAAACCGATTTTGATCATCCCAATCGTCCGTTCGATCTGGCATTTTTGATAAAGTCGTGATTTATAGCCGCAGAGGTGTCACGAGCATCCATTGTGAAAATGTCTTCAACACGGTGTGGAAAAATAGTTTATTAAACTGGTTTGATGTGTGGTTTGAGTGAACCCAGCCCTTGCATACACAGCTGTGTGGAACAGAAAAACAGGGTTAATTGGCTGGAGTAAAAACCCATCAGCACACCAGCCCCCCCCCCCCCCCATCCCCAGGAGAGGAGCTGGGCTCTCCTGGCCTTGCAGGGCTCTCATTAATTGGCCGTGACCAAATTTGCATCACCATCGGCACGTTTTGCACATTTGTAGCATCTCGAGCGTGAAGCGTTCTGCCTTAGCTGGGTCTTCCAGTGAAGCGGTGGGGTGTTCCTGGAGGGCTAGCTTGACTGGATTGCATCCCGACTTCTGTGCTTAAGTGCTTCATTAGCCCAGTAATTGATCCGCCCTTTTTTGCTGCTTTAATTGATAAGCCGAACGGCAGATGAAGACGGCCATTTTGCCCCCCTCATGTGAACCGCTGTGCTTTGTCTTGTCTGCGTGTGACTCGTGTTGCTGTAAACAGCGGATTAGCTAATTGCGCCGGGGTAATTGCTCTCAATAACAGCCTGCACACAGGCCCTTACAATCACACAGCGCTGCCTGACAGTCCTCCCCGGCTTCCTCCAGTCCAGGGATCTGCACTGTCTGCAAGTTTTTGCCTTTGAATTGGCAGCCGGTTTAGTCCTTGAGGAAAGCAGGTGTGTGGACTGTTCAGCCAATCAGTGACTTAAATTAAGCCCTGAAAAGCAGCCATTAGGCACTGCCGCTCAGCAGCACCTGGAATCCCTGCTGTAGTCAGGGCCTTGACCTCTGACCTCTGACCCCTGACCCCTGAGTGATTGACGGCGTGTGTTTCCGCAGCCCTTGGAGATGGAGGTGGAGTCTCAGATGCACCTGTACGGCCACACGGCGGAGGTGACGGGCCTGTTCGTCTGCAAGCCCTACAGCATCCTCATCAGCGTCAGCAGGGACGGCACCTGCATCCTCTGGGACCTCAACAGGTGCGTGCACCTTTCAGACGTACCACCCGAAGACTACCCAGCAAGCACTGCATGCCTCTGGAATACCCAGCATGCACTGCACACCTCCAGGTCACCCAGCGTGCATTGCACATCTCCAGAATACCCAGCATGCACTGCATACCTCCGGAATATACCCAGCATGCACTGCACATCTCCAAAATACCCAGCCTGCACTGCACACCTCCACAATACCCAGCATGCACTGCACATCTCCAGAATACCCAGCATGCACTGCACATATCCAGAATACCCAGCATGCACTGCACATATCCAGAATACCCAGCATGCACTGCACATGTCCAGAATACCCAGCATGCACCGCACACCTCTGGAATACCCAGCATGCATTGCACAACTCCAGTGGTAGTCATTTAGCAGTTCCATAATCCTGTAGAGTGTATATTTTGGCTGATAGCATCTGTTCAGTTAATATACCCCAGCTTTTCTCAGTCTTTCTCGTAAGCTTGCGTCACATGCTGTTCTCCTCTCTCTCCCTCTCTCTCCCTCTCTCTCTCTCTCTCTCTCTCTCTGCAGGTTGTGTTATGTGCAGAGTCTGACGGGGCACAAGAGTCCTGTCACGGCCGTGTCCGCCAGCGAAACCACGGGGGACATCGCCACGGTGTGCGACTCCGGTGAGAAACCGCTTCTCACACTTCTGCCAAACCCGTCAAAATATTTGTGGAAAGGGGTCGCCCAGATAAAAAAAAAAAAAAACCTATACCACAAGCGAAATGCAGTCTGACGTCTGTTATCATTGCCGTTTAGGTTTTGAAAAAAAGCTCTCGGTGTTTCAGTTATAAATAAAATATATTTTTCTCCTTCTGATGAGCTGTCCTGTGATTTTGTGTTTCTACATCTGTTAACACAGCTGTTGTCAAGTCGCCTTATTCTCAACATTTAAGAATTAGCAGTATGCTAAAACCCAGTATTCAGATAAAGGATAATGCTTGTGTTTAGTACAGATGTTATTTTGTGTGCATTTCATTCCTTTTGCTTCAGAAATTCAGCCTTTCTGGGCTACAGGCGTTCAGTTATTGAATCTCTGTGACTTGACCAGCTTTCACTGAATTGAATGAGTTTCGTTAGAAAATAGGAAGCATTGGTTTCATCCCAAAAAGTGGGTGGGGCTTATCGCTCTGAAGAGCAGTGCTCTCTCCAGAGGTGTAGTGGAGATGTCACATGACTCTTTCCAGGTGATAATGTGGGAACTCTGTGTTTTTTTTTTGTTTTTTTTTTTAATGTGCCAGTGGGCGGGGGCAGTGACCTACGGCTGTGGACGGTAAACGGAGACCTGATTGGTCACGTCCACTGCAGGGAGATCATCTGTTCGGTGGCCTTCTCCAATCAGACGGAGGGGGTGTCGGTCAACGTCATCGCTGGGGGTCTGGAGAACGGCGTGGTCAGGTGAGGAGGCTGCCCCTCCCCCTTTTTTCCCCCACACCTGGGTCAAATACATAAATATGTGAAATATTACCTTAGGTTCAGGCGCTTGATCTGGTGGCTGCCTGTAGGAGTTTCCGTCTTACGAGCCTGTTTAAGATGTATATTTATGCTGCGCTTACATCACTTTTTATTATATATTTTATATCCGTTTCACATTTGTTTCTGTTTTTATTTTTATGGAGTTGTTCATCAAATGATATTTGTTTGTGTGCGTGTGATACCTCCCACACATGCAGTTCCTAACTGAAAAGTTTTCTGAATCTGCATACTCAACCCGTGTAGTTCTCGTTTTTCTCGTGAATGTTAGAAAAGGTGCGCTTGAATTTTAATTTTGTACTTTGGCCCTGAACTCCCTTTGCCTTCTTGCAGCAGACGATACCTCGAAGGGAAAGTGTCGTTTACGGACGCCCACCGTAACTTAACCTGCTTGAGCAGCAGGAGCTGCGTGAATGTACTTAGTCATCGAGCTGAACGATGCTTCCTCATTTTAGTTGTTTTTTGATTTTTTTTAAAAATGACAAAACTGCTTTTTTGAGCGATGACACGATGCGGCAGGGGCAGGGGCAGGAGCAGGGCTGGGGTAGGAGCAGGAGCGGGGCAGGGGCAGACACTGAGGCAGGGCAGGGGTAGGAGCAGGGGCAGGAGCTGGGGCAGACGCTGAGGCAGGGGCAGGAGCAGGAGCAGAGCTGGGGCAGACGCTGGGACAGGAGCAGGAGCAGGAGCAGGCAGGGTAGGGAGGCAGGAGCAGGGCGGAGAGGGCAGGTAGGGCAGGGCAGGAGCAGGGCAGGGAGAGCGGGCAGACGCTGGGCACGCTGGACAGGAGGAGCAGGAGGTTCTTTGGATGAGACGGGTGCTTTGTTACCCGCAGGTTTAATTAGAGCCCTGTAATTAGCTTTTCAAAGGCTTTCCTGAGTCACGCTGGATACGGGCGACCTCGTCACCACAGACTGGGCTGGTGGGGGGCGTATCCTAATCGCGCTGGGCGCCGTGGCGACCGGAACAGGAGTCCGAGCGACTCATTAATGCGCTTGGTGTTTTTTTTGTTTTTTGTTTTTTAAAAAGAAGAAAAAAAAAGGAAAATCTGTCCAGTGGGGAAATTGTCCAAGGGAGCATCGACCTCTCTTATCTCTCACTCTCTCCTCCCTTTTTCTATCTCCCCTCTATCTCTCTCTCTCCCTCTCTCTTTCCTCTCTCTATCTCTCCCTCCCCCCTTTTTCTATCTTGCTCTCTATTTCAGCCTCTATCTTTCACTCTCTCTCTCTCCCACCCTCTCTTTCTCTCTCTCTGTCCCCTCTCCCCCTCTCCCTCTCTCTTTCTCTCGGCCCAAAAATAGACGCGGGCAGAGCGGGAGAGATAATGAGGGCCTCATTGTTGCAGCTTAATGCTCTTCAGCAGGGCTCCATAATGAGAGAAGAGGAGTGGTTTTAATTTGCGGTATTTCCTTTGGATATGTACAGACTGCCATTGTTCGGCTGAGAGGTGTTGGCATGTGGAAAATGCGCCCCGTGTCTGCCTCTTTTTATTCATTTATTTATTTATTTATTTTTTAAAAAATTCTTCCTCCGTCCTCTTGCAGACTGTGGAGCACGTGGGACCTGAAGCCCGTGAGGGAGGTCACCTTCCCGAAATCCAACAGGCCCATCGTCAGGTAGGCCCGGTAACGGACGCCGCTCCTGACCTCTCGCTCTCCACCCGAGGGTTCCTCCGCTCTTCTGCGTGCGTTCTTATGCAAATGACCGACCGGCGCTCACACACCATTGGCCGGTTACTTGCGGCACAGCCAGTAATTTTCAACTGCGGATATCGGTGTGGAGTGTCAGGCTTCTCAAACTGCGTAAAAGAAAATGGAGTTTAGAAGCTCCACACCGCGTGCTGCTGGGTGGCGCATGCTGGTAAAGGGACTGTTCCGGTGCTGGCTCGCCAGCGACCCCTGCTGGTCGGTCAGGCACCTGCGGTCTGCTTGCACAAGGTCCTCCTCTAGCGTCAGGTCCGCTTGAGCGTAACGGGCGGACAACGGCGGTGGCTGAGACGCTGCGGAGGTTTCGGGACAGTGACACAGTTTTTGTTGATTTGGCTCTGTGCTCCAGCACATTGGGTTTGATATTACACAAAGAATATGAAGTTAAAGTGCAGACTGTCAGGTTTAATTTGAGGGTATTTACATCCACACCAGGTGATCTCTGTAGGAATTTTGCAGCTCTTTTTATACATAGTGCCCCCTGTTGGTATGTGTTTGTAATGCATGTCGTTCATTTCCTGTTTTTTTTTTTTTTTGCAGCCTGACGTACTCGTGTGACGGGCACCACCTGTACACGGCCAACAGCGACGGCACGGTGATCGCCTGGTGCCGGCGGGACCAGCAGCGCATGAAGCTGCCCATGTTCTACTCCTTCCTCAGCAGCTACGCGGCCGGGTGACCCCGCCCCGCCACGCCCCGCCACGCCCAGTCACGCCCCCAAAAAACAGGCCTTCCCGAGAAGCTTCGACCAGCCCCAGCAGCAGCATGAACCCAAACGCCCAGGGTCGCCCCGCCCTGCCCCGCCCCGCCCCCTGCACCGCCCATTCCTGGGCCTTAAGCAGTCCAAGAGCCTACCATATGCACATTATGAGATGAGATGGGAGATACGTTTTTTTGTTTTTTGTTTCATATTTGATTTTGTGTGTGAGTGTGTGAATGCGATTGAGGAAGGGGGAGGTAGCTTGGTGTTTGAAGGGGCCGTCAGAACTGGTCTGGTTTTAATTTTTCACACCGTTACGGGCACCTTCTCCAACCTGATCCCCGAGTCGTTATCCTTTTTTTTTTTTTGTTATGCATTTTTGTTTGTGTCTTTCTTTCTTTTTCCATCAAAATCCTAGTTTTTCTTGGTCCCTGGGACTTTCTGTCTGACCTTACGCTGCTATGAACTGAAACACAAGCCCCACGCCTCGAAGTTTGAAATGGGGAGGGGCTCCGGCACAGGGGCGGGGTTTTGTTTAGGCCGCAGACCCTCCTGGGCGTGCTGACCGCTCCCCCTGACGTGGGGCTCCTTCGAGCTGTGCGGCCGAGGGTCTTGTCGCTTGCCAAAATCGGGACGTCGTCGATCGGGCCCGTTATCACGTCACGTGACCTGGAACGTTTGCGTCTGGTTGCCCTGGAGACCAGACGAGCAGAATGGCGCCGGGCGGGACTTGGCGGCGTGAGCGCGCGGCGTGGAAGTTGCGGCTGCTCGCTCGCTCGCTCGCGCGGCGTCGCCTGCCTCTCCTCTCTCTCCATTTCGCTCCGCTCCGCCGTCCGCCATGGCGCTGTTCATTATTGATGATGTCTGCCCCCCTCCCCCGCCGGCTCCCTGTTATCTCTCCCTGTCCTTTCATACGGTGCCCGGCGTGGGGTCCCTGCATGGTGGCACAGTTCTGGAGAGGGGTGGTGGGGCAGGGGGGGGGCACGCGGGTGTAAAAACATTGAGGAGGAGAAGCGAGGTATGAAGCAGTGGGAGAAATAAGGCCTGCCGTCTGTTGGACTCCGAAACAGCGTTTGCCTTCATCATTCCCTTTCACAACTTCAGCTGGATGTGTTTTCCAGCCTCGGCCAATTAAAGCTGTGGTGTTTCTTGTGTGAAGCCCCTCCCCCTGTCTGTATTTTAAATGCAGAGAAGAGAAGCTGGAGAATTTGCACTGTTGGAGGTCTACACACCGCCCCCTGCTGGTGTGGGTGGTGATGGGTGTTTTTGTTGTAGATCTGAGGGGCTCCTGTATCGCACAGACACACCACAGTGATCAGCTGGGGATTACTCCTGTAATCCTGGCTGGAGGGCTGAGAACTCTTTCTTGCTCTTTCTTTTTTCTCTCTCTCTGTCTCTGTCTCCCTGTTGATTGATTGACAGCACTGCAGTGATTTATCTTTATTTTTTCATTATTTTTTTATGATTATTATTTGCCCTTTGTGTGAGCTGCTACCTTCATGTCCGTTTGTGTTTAATAACCTGTCACACCGCTGTGTTCCGTAAGAATACTTGCACATTTGCTCTTGCTCTGCAAAATGGCAACAAAAAGAACATTAGAGGTAAATATAAATTAAGAAAGCGGGGAAACGCAGATGCCGAAATCCTTCCCCCCCCCGTTCCCTCATTGCAGCAGGGCGATCTGATTGCTCGACGAAGAAAAGACAGCGGGACGTGGTAGACTGGCAGTTCGTCTTGTTTTTCTCCCACTTGCTATTCTAGTCCTCCGGAGTTCTATTTTCTGCGAGGGTGTGGACCCAAACAGGCAACTGCTTTCCTCTCCATTGGATGGTTGATTAATTAAGCGTTCAGTCAGATCGTTGCCCACGTGAGGTGACGGCAGTATTTCAGCTGGAAGAACAGTCCAGTCGCAGATCTAGCGGAGGGGTCCTGAGACAGCCACCGCGTTAAAAGCTGTGTTGACGATCGAATGTCCCTCGTCGTTACGGGCAACCTTGTGATCACCTGAAGCTAGCTGGGAGGACCCGGTCCACAAATGTGGCATTGGGGCACGAACTGCCATTTAAATGAAAAAGAAAAAAAAAATCCCAAATCAAGGTTTATGCTCCTTTAATTTTCAACAGAGCGACTTGTTTGGCTTATCAGGACTGGAGTGCAGTTTGTGGGGAAAACGTCTTGCCGCCTTGGGTCGAAGAGTGTGGTGGTAAAGAAACTGGGTTTGCCCATGCGCTGTCCATACAGATAACAGCCGAGTGGAATATGGCAGCGATCATTACCGCTTCGCTTTATTTTCTCCCCTGTCACATGGGCGGGGGCAGCTGGCCAACCTTCACAAGTCAAATTAAATGTGTCTTATGTTGTAATTTTCTGTGAAAGGGAAACATTGATTTTTGTTTTATTGTTTTTTTGTGTGTGTTATGTTGTGCCTGTTACAGTTTTTTGTTTCTGTTAATTTTTTTTTCACTTATTGAATGCATACACACACACACTCACACTCACGCACGCAAACACTATCCAGTTAATATATGTTACTTAAAATTGGCACCTTTTGACAGTGTATGCATATACTGTATATTGCGTTTTACTGAGAGAATCTGTGATGTTTACATGATGTTTGGGCCTTCTCTGCCAATTTGTCACGTGGTCTAAGGGGACCATTTCCATCCTTTTGAGTACATGTACATAGTTACTTTTTTCTTCCTGAGATGAATCACTTTTCTATCACCTGTGTCTATGGTTTCCTATGGTGGTCTTGCACGGGCGGTGTGAAGTGTTATAATGTTGCGTAAAAGTCGCACAACAGGGAGGTGTATGGGCATGAACTGTGTTGCAAATTGTACGATGTGTTTATTTTATGTTGAATTCAGTTCGGTGTTATTTAAAAATCCGTATATTTTAAGTTAATTTTGAAGACAGTCCAAGATTTCATTATAAATGAATGTTTTTTTCGTTTTGTTTCGTTTTGTTTTGTTTACCCCTCTTAAGAGGAAAGGGGGTTTGGATCGGGATGGGGGGGCATATTTTTTGTACTTACGTATGTACAAAACAAGTGATGAGTATATAAATATATAAATACAAATATTTATGAAACAATGAAATGGCGTGTGTCTCCTTGCCGCGTTGGTTCCGAAACTGGGGGGTGGGACATACTCGGTCGGGATGGAATTGGGAAGATGTGCTAACGCATGGGGCTTTGCAGAACGACAGGTTTGACACGCCAGGCGTAAACGGAAATGTAGCCGCCCCTCCGGTTATTTTAGTAGACCTAATATTCAGTACATTTCCCTTACCGAGCATCTTGTGCTTTTAATTGTACTTAGATCTTATATAAATTGTACAGAGTTGTGAATTGGTATGAGTCTACCCATGCACAGTGGCAATCTCTAGTGTCGATATATTTTTTGATACACTAAGTCGCAGGGAAGTAGAGAGCTATCCGGCCAAATGGAAATATGTTATTCTCTTGGACGTTGTTTCACAATTTTGCAAATTGTGTGAACTGTGTAAAAAGTGTTTGTTAATGAGAAGACGGGAGTTTTTTTTTTTGTTGTTGTCAAGGTAATTCCCTGGATCGTGGGAGGAGCCCTGGCACACTGGTGACGCAGAAATTACGTATCCGAGGTAAGGCAGAGATTGTAGGAATTCCTGTATGAAAGTGCCATTTCATATCACTCCAGTTTAGCCTATTACGTAGGCTTTCCTACTGGCTTTGCCGTCCATATAGCTACAGTCTACAGGGATACTTTCCCAAGGCCCTGGGTTAATGAACCGGAAACTGTTAGATGTATTAATTGGCCAACTGTTAGTAATGCAATTATTGAAACCCTCTCTATACAGTACGTTCTATATATGTTGTGATATGTTGTGCGCGCGTCACATCGCCCTACAATATGGCCGCGACGAAATTGGAGGAGTCACAAATTGAGACAAAAATATCGTTCACGTGGACAGTCGTGTCAATTAAAAGCCTGTTTTGTTCCTTTCTAAACGACTAACATTTTAGGGAGTTGGTTTTATCCCTCGTGCGAATAACTGTCATATTCAAAGTAGCACCCAGATATCTCGGGAGTAATTCTATATTCTGTTCAGTCGATTGTTTTCATTTTGATTGTCTTTTAGACTTGAATTTCCTCCGACAGTTTGAAATCTTTTACAGTGACACCGTGTCTGGTTGCCATGGAAATCACAAACGAGATGATCAACCCCTGTTCTATTTGTTTAGGCAACATGTTCATTTTAAAATGATAAAATATGTTTTGCTGTGTTAATAAGCAAACGATGATGTAGAGGTGTTAGATATTTGGAGCTAAATATTGACATTCCCCTTTGTCGAAAGTGCAGATGAAACGAGTGTATCCTTTACCATTCGGTTTGAACCAGATAGGCCTATAATATCCTACACCTGGTTTTGTCACATTTTTTATAGCCAAATGATAAAAATGATCGGAGGCTTCACGTCGTGATTCGTGGAAAGGAACCGACTGCGCCCCGAAAAGGTAGTTCAATGCATGTTTTCAGCGGACCGACGCACCTTTTCCTGTTTCCTCTCACACTGAAATTCGTTCTTCAAGACGGAATAACTGGGAGACCCGGTGATGTAAACGGTGATGTAAAATTAAGCAGGGAAGCCTCGCTCCCATGAGCTCTTTGCGGCAATGAGTGTCGAGCAGCTAGTCGACTGAAGCAAAATTAAAATGCGGTGGATGCCATTTTCACGTTTGTGTAGAAGTAAGAGGGGGGGAATTAGCCATCCGGTTCACACTTCAGATTATGGGGAAAATTAAAAATGTTAGGGAAAAGCGCTGCGTGAACGCATTCCAGGTTGCGGCCAGAGCGCGCGCGCATCGTCAGCGCACGTTGGCGAGCCCATCTCTCAGTTTCTGAGTGTGGAATAGATTGTGACACCCCTCCGTGTCCTATATTCTAATCGTCCTACAGAGGTCTTCCCCAACTGCATCTATCATAATATCTCCGACTCTTAGGCAGTGCAGGTCGAGGCTGGGCTGTGCGGTTTTCATAGGGTCCCTAAGATTCAAAGAAGAGCTGCGTGAACGCGTAGGGCATAGGGAAAGGTCTGGCATGAGGTTGAAGCGTCTACATTTGTTGTCATTCAACCTGCTTACGCAGCGACGGCGGTGAATCGGTCCGGGGTTTTCCTCTGCTTTAGTTGGAAGTGACTTTCCACCTCGAATTCTTCATTACAGCGGAATTGGCCCCCTTCGCCCGATATTGGCTTTTCAGCGGCACTCTTCAGGTAGGTAAAGTGATATCTGAACGTTTAGGCTGTTGTTCCAGTGTCGTTTTCCTGGCGATTACAAAATGTTCGTGCATACCATTATTGCTAACTGCATGGAAACACAATTGCCGTGTAGCCGCGCCGATGAAAATAACAAATATATTTAATGATTTAGCGGGGTAAAACTCTGGGGCAACGGCAGTTGCTGACAAATGTAAGAGGGCTACGGTTATTTGAGACAATGGAGGAATGGCAAATTACGGTGCCGTTTCTTGCATTGAATTATAAATACTCATTTAGAATATCATGGTTTATCTGGATGAAACTGGACTAGGTGTTGATTTGACAGGCGATGTTTGACCCACATAATTACAGTTCATGCTGCTAGACGACTGTCAGCATATTTTAATATGCGATCCTTTCGTGAGGATTGATGACAGCGTAACAAATGCCACTGGGCGGTATACAAAATATTATTTTTGCCAAATGCTATCGGGAGTAAATGTATCGGGAGTCATCGGGAGCTGAACGACTTTTTATTACAATAATAATAATCCAGATATTGTGCTGTGGGCGCACCCAGTTTTGGCATTGAAACCCCTCTGTACATTTTTACTGTATACAGTCCACCCCTTCGTTAGGAATTCTGGTTGTAGATTCGCGTCCGCCTCCCTGACCGGGTGATGGACTGCTTGACTGATAGAGCGTAGGCTATGCACGGATAATGAATGAGCTTCTTTTTTGTAGTATCGATGGAATGGTCATTGAAAATATCGCGGATGCGATAAATGTGTGCATTGCGAGGTTGCCGTAGCGACGTTAAGCGATTATATAGTTAAATTAATGGCTATCAGCTGATTTGCCATTTCTCAGCTTGCACTAGAGCGTCGAATTAACTTTTCTCCCTTCCCCCCAGTAATGTATACGCGTGGGGATAGATTGATCGGATTTGATAGCCGTTTCGGTTATTGATCCAATCTCAACATGGCAGGCGACCTATTGGTTAGAATTCATTAGACTTGGGAAAAATAAGAAACTGAGGTTTTGTTATCTTGCTTTAAGGTATTCAAGGAAGACGTCGGCAAATTGATCTAAGCTATTTGTTAATTCTAAAATTTTTTAAAAAAGTATCACAGGAATCACAGAGGTAGGCCATTGTTATGTTTGATACTTCAAACGATCTCAGCTGTGTGTAGTGTTGTCCTGTGTTATTGGTGTTGTCTCCAGGAGAAAAATCGCAAATCCAATGTGGGAAACCCGCTCCAGGTGGGGCCTACTGCCTCCTACAGGCTGACACATATTACTGCAAGTGGAACAGTAATTTCGTAATTATGACACCGCCCATCTAGAAATGCTCCGCTTAGTTTAGCTTAGCTGCTTCTCCAGCTTCAAATCTCCAGTACTTAACTGATGCTTACTGCAAACACTCAAGCACATGTACACATCTAAGATGTCGTTTTTGTGGTGTGTGGCTCATAAGCGTACGGTATGATGACGAGCCTTGGCAGGCTGGAGAGTTGATGTGAGGTAGGCTTCCAGTGAATGCGCTTTGGTGACGGTCAATGGTCGGTTACTTATGGCCTGTTGCTGTTGTTTTATGTAGATGGATCTCCAGCCAAAGCTAACTCAATCGTTCGCCTGTAAATTGACGCAGACTAAAACGTGCTGCTGACCAATCATTGACCAAGCATTTTGTGATTTCCCTTTCCAGAAGCTTCAGAGAGTGTCCGTGGTTGAATGACTTAAGGTATTAACAGCATTCTGATATTGTGAAATCTACAGTACATCTGTGGGTCGGTCGAATGCATGCATTCTGGTATTTTCAGAGAGAATTTCAATGAATTTGTTTATAAAAGTATCTTCTAAAAATAAAATAAAAAATCCCCCAGTTTTAAATCTGCAATTAGGGGAAATCAGCGATCCGGAGTGGAGTCCTCACTTTGCCACCTACGGCTTGCACAGGGGAGGCTGCAGATGAAGCCTCTGCTCTCTTCCCCCTCCTCTAGCCCGCTGCTCTGGCCTGCTGCTGTGTTTCTCCCTCCAGGCCACGCACTGCCACAGAGAATACTGCTGACGATGGGGAGAGGAGAGGTCTGTCTGTCTCTCTGATTTATACCCGCTGGCCTGTGGGGCCTGTGGGGCCGTGGGGCGTCTGACAGAGAGACTGCCGTACCCAGATGAACCCTGAGCGGGTCCGTGTCTGTTTTTTGGGGGTGAAGCTTGGTTTTGTCTCGCGGTTGTATGGAATCCTTCTTGTCACAGTTGGCTAACGGCACAGTCGTGGTTCGGGCCTGCGAGCTCCCGGGTTTTAACACATCCCACCTTGTACCCAGAGCCAGCGCCTTAACCAGCTGCGCCACACAGAAGTCCCCAAGAAACAGGGGCCCCCAAAAACGCCGTCACAGGTTCTGTTGTGGTTCTGTTGCAGGTTATTTGGACTCAGCTCTGTATTCGCAACACTGAAAATTCCGTCTCCTTACCATTGAAGCTGCATTGAAGCTCCTTACCATTGGCTGCATCTTCAGAAAAATCATTAAGTGGGCGTGGCCTAGTCCCATACTCTCGCAATGAACATTCTGTACTGTGATATAGTGCCGGAACCTTCTTTCGGAAAGAAGCAGAGGGGATGGAAGGAACGCACGGGGGTCTGGTTTGGCTAAAAAAAATCTGTTATGTGGTACTTTGAACTGCAAGTTTTTGGATTCGTAGATGTGAAAATTCCAAGATCCATAATTAGAGCAGTATTAACAAATAAAAAATGGGTCTTACCAATCATTTACAAAAAAAAAACTTATTTGAATTCAAAGATGCCATTGAAAGCCTTATATTAAAGTGTATTGGCCAGCACTCACGAATAGAACTGTGCAAAACAATAATAATAATTAGCTACGGGTTTTTCAATAACTTTTTAGCTTCCCTGACTTGAATAGTTTTTGTTTAATCACAACATATTTTATCCTTTAGTGATATTGATGAAGCACTATTGATATTTTCCTGGTCCATACAACACGTGTTAAGCATGTAATATTGTAAAGTATGAACTCAAATTTCTGTGTCACATAAATGGACAATATATGAAATTTAATCTATGTAAATTAATTCAAACATTTATGTGGATATATTTCTTCTGTGTTTTATGCAAATGCATGCACATATTATATCTGCTGGAATAATAACTGGATTAAATAAGCAGATGGAATATTTAACCTAAATTTAGCATTCATATAAATGAACAAAAATGCTTTAATCCCTTTTTAAGTTTTTTATTCCAATTATTTTTTCAGTTTAACTCGCACCCTGATGCCTGATTGAAATGCAATACCATCAAATATTCAATACAACACACATTTTCAAGATGGAGGTGCTATTTCGGCATATTCATCCTGCTGCCATGTCATAATTTCAGATCCTGTGTCAAATGCACTGGATATCTGACCTGTTTCACTTGAGGTTTGGAGAGTTAGGAAACGTGTGCCTGGAGGGTTGTGTCACCCTACTTGAAAAATGTCAAGTTTTGGTGACAACATGACAAAGTCCTTGTTATCATGACAAATCCCATGTTATTATGACAAATCCCAGGTTATCATTACCCTGCAGTGCTATGAGCTTGACCAGGCTGCTCATAACCTTACGGTACTATGAGTCTGACTAGGCTGCTCATAATCTTATGGTACTGTGAGCCTGACCAGGCTGCTCATGACCTTACAGTACTATGAATCTGACCTGGCTACTCATAACTTTACAGTACTAACAGCTTGACCAGGCTGCTCATAACCTTACATTGAGAATGACACCAACATAAGTCCGCCCAACATTTGGGGATGTGCTTTGCAAAGAAGGCAATTGTCCATTCTTCTGATGAGTCAAAATATCATATCTATGCGTCTCTGACTGGAGTTGGTGATTTGTGCCAGCTCAACCAATAAGATAGCCCTGGCTAAAACTTGCCAGAGCCAATCAGGTTGCAGGACACACCAGTCTCACAAACTGTTGGTTCCACGTCCCGATTCTTGATCACTAGAAACATGATATTTGTCTCTTTATTCCTCTCTGGAAAATCTCCAGATGGAACTGTGAAGTTACTTGTGACAAAATGATCATTAGTAAATGGCACGACATGAAATAATGATTGATTGATTGATTCATTGATTGATTGATTCATTGATGCATCTGTGGGCTTGGGTCCTGAAAGGGCTGAACACCACAGTAAAATTGGGGTGAAATGGGGACATAGGTTCCTCGGAAACTGGCACAGAGGCTGAAACCAAACAGAAACGAGGCGAGCGATTTGTATTTGGCAAAAAGAGCAATGCTATTGTTGTGTGGCACGAAGCAGAACGGGGCACATCGAAAGTCCAGCTAGCACCCCAAACAGATGGAACAGACGGTCAAAGGCTGGAGCGACTGGCACCCAACACATTTCTGTGAGGAAATTAAACTGAGCGGATATATTTGGGCAAAAGTGCCGATCACTTATACTTATTATTTATACTGCTCATTTATACCAATCACTTATACAGACTGTTTATACCATCATTTATGTCAATCGTTTATACCAATAATTTATACCGATCAATTACAGACCATTTGTACCATCGTGTATACTGACTGGTTACACCATCATTTTTACCAATCATTTATACTAATTATTTATAGCAATCATTTATACCGCTCATTTGTAAACCAGGCTTTTCACAGTCATCATGTGAGCAAACGGTTCCAGGCTTCTCCACTGATACAGATGTTTTCTGACGCAATTTTTGTTTGTTTTAACTTCCTGAAACATTCAAATTAATTTCATTCTTCACTTTAGATATGCATTTTAATTGACAAATGAAGGGTAAAATTCTGATCAGTTTTTCTCCCCCCGGAGAGTTGCTGTTGGTGCCACATGTCAAGTTACCCATTACCAATTTCTCCTTTTAAACAATGTAAACTTACGGTTTGACTCATTTGAGAAAATTTGAGGTTAATCAACTTTCTGGCTCGCAGGCAAAAGTAACCATAGCAACAGGGGTCAAGCCACATGAATGGAATAAAAAAAGAAAAGAAAAAAAAAAGAATAAGGGTATAAATTTGGCACCCGTCGCGTGTCAATTAGCTGAGGGTTATCGACAGGCTGTCAGGTCCATTAAACGGGACCGAGATGTCCTCTGGGCGACCCCGCTCACTTCCTCGCTGTCAGGAGAGCTCTGTTTCCTCCAGCACGGCGTGGCGCGGCGAGGCGTTCGCTGAGTCCCCACGCGCGGCCGTCTCCCCGCCGGGCCCGGGGGCCGTCGCCATGGCGTTTCCCGCCGCTCGGTGCCTGCGGTTTGCTTGACAGATGAGGCCGGAGCCGCTCAGCGGCAGGTCTCTTGTGCGCAGCTGGTTCTGGTGCTGAGGCCTCGGAGAACTCCCGCTCCCCCTGCCCCCACACACAGACCCCCACCCCCCATTATGCCCCCGGTCCATACCCCCCACCTGCACCCCCTCAGCCCCCTCCTGCTCAGCTCGACAGGGACCTCTAGCCCTGTTTCCAAAAGAAGGGACAGTGTTATCTAATTTTGTCGAAATATGATTTTGTGATCATGTATTCACGTCTTCGGTTTTCAACAGGGGGGTCGGCAGAC